>NW_015090922.1:21945335-22006630 GCF_001431845.1 Calidris pugnax
GTTTTTTTTTTTTTTTTTTTTTTTGACTTAGAGAAGAGTAACAGCAAAGAGATTGTTCTTAGAATCAGTTAGTGTTTTCATGTGTCTAATTCACTTCATAAATGTTGATTATTTACTTGTTGCAAAAGCTACAGATACTTAATACAGCACTTCTTACTTGACGTTTTTCTACAGCTTTTGGGATGGCTATTACTAAAAATGAAAGGCACAAAGATCAAAATAAAATTGTAGATAAGCATAATTCTCACCGACCTTTTTATTTAAATTGTTTTATGTATGGAGGAGTTTGGTACATTTACACTCTCTTCTCATTTCAAGTCATGAAACAGAGATGCACCTTTGGATTAAATTCAATTACAGCAGTCATCTTTTCTCTGAAAAGCCAGATGAGCTTTTCTAAGATGATAATGGCATTATAATGAGAAGTACCAGTATTTGCTAGAGACCACATTAATGCCCACATTCTTGATAGCAACTCAGTAAGTCAAATTGTTACAAGTTCTTTGTTAGCTAGAAATCTGATTACCTGAAAGAAAATACATTCTAGAAGACAAATACAAAAAATCCAGAAAGAAAATGTTAGCACTACTATTTATATCTTGACGCCTAACTGAAGGCACTAAAATCCGTGTTTGGGAGCTGAAATAGATGATCCAAATATCAGAAGTGTTGTCCTATATGTGAGTAAATATGAATGCAAGTGTTTGATTCCCATCTTAATTACACACATTTGAAAATTTCATCCAAGACTTGCAGACAGCTATTCAACGATTCTGTATCTGACACTGGATATTCTACAGCACTGCCAATTAAATCATAAAGGTCAGCCAAAATACAGCTTGAGAAGTATCTTCACAATTAATCATGATGATTTACTTAATTCAGTTCTGCCTTACACATTTAGGCACTTTGGGAAATTAATAGCTTTGCTGATTAGTGTAATAGAAACTGAAAAAATAGGTGTCTACTTTATCTTTGATACATCTCTGCTAACATTCATTATATTGTTTAATGCCTATAGATATTTAAATATCACATGAATAAATAGTCTTTTCTCATATATGGACTCTGTGGCTTAAGCTGTCTCCAAAGATTTATTGAGAATAAATTATGGAAGTAGGGTCGATTTCTATCAGATCATGTAATCATATTAGGGAAATATATGGTTTTTAGTAGATACTCATATGAGGTCTTGTCAGAGACAATTCCGTACAGATGTACTCCTCTAAAAGACAAGATGTTTGCATGCTTCGGAAAATGCATGTTAACAATATAAGATACCTAGTTTCTCAATTGGATGACTTCAGGGCACTTGCTCTTTCAGTACTGTAAAGCAGAGTAATATCAGGAACGAGTTAGATAAAACAAGAGCTGTAACTGTTACCTCACAACCCTCAGCAAAAGGCTGACAGGCACTTGTATTTAATTATCAGTCAGGTTGCACTTTTCAGGACTGCCATCCCTGTTGGTACATTACTCATTTTGTAGCTCCACCTGTGTTCAATTAGGCCTGGCTGTCCTTGAAGATTCCTAGTACCAAAGACTTGCAGGGATAAATCAGCTCTTAAAAACATTGCTTGTCTCTGCTGAGTAATGCTTAGTTTATAGGAACAAAAGCAGCCAGAGAACTGAAGAACTGCAGTAATGGCTATCAGAAAGGCAGTGTTTGCCAATAAATATAAGCACTGTAACTCAAGTTTAAAGTAAGTCTACCTTCTATTCTTCAAAATAATAATTGATCAAAGTTGGTAATTTGCTGTTAGAATAGTTTTAAGTAGATGTATTGAATTTCCCATTCAGTGGAATTTCCCTGTCTAAAGGCACATAAATTTTCCTTATCCTTTTTGTATATTTTACCTGGAAAAAGATTTCTTTAAAACTGAGTTTAAGAGAATGTGGGCCCTGTTTCATAAAGGATGTGAGTGGTTGTGTGGGATAATGCTGAATACTATTGAAACAGAATGGCTGATTTTTACACTCAAGTTTTTAGATTTTCTGAGATTAAAGAGCCAATGGCTTAGTAGCCCCTTGTTATTAAAAACTTGCATTTTAACTGTAGTCTGAATCTCTCAATTGTTTGCTTGTGGATTATGGCTGTTGTTTTGCCTTTGTCTCTGTTTTAGCATGTTCTAGTTTTTAAAGTTTTGCTTCCTGTGTAGATTCCTATAGACTCTGTTTATATTACCTCTTACTAACAATTTTATAGAAGTTGAATGGGCTTCTTTGCAGTTGTAGGTCTGAAACAGATGTCCATTCAGTTTTTCACTGGTGCAAATGAAAAATATACGATACAAAACAACAGAATTCAAGCCCTGTAAAGTGTAAAAATGCCTGGGTATAGTGAGAGACTGATATTTCAACATTTTTCACTGTTACATCCTTTGAAATTTTATCTATGTTTTGGATATTGCTGTACTCAAGTGTGCTTTTGAACACCCACATATAAGCACAAAGCAGGGTACAGTCCCAGTGCCCACAAGCTGCTTATCTGTTCCTGATATCCACAGAAAGGAAAGGCAAGCACACAGGCCACCAAGGAGTATCAGCATACTCCAAATAGGTGACAGATATGGATGACCCCAATGCACACCACATTTGTTTCCCAAGAGCAAATAGCAGTTCCAGCTTGTTTTGTTGTTTTCTTGACAGATTTTACAAATAGCATTAACCAACAACTGTTGGCCAGTGTTTTATTTTGAAACTGGAGACAACTATTTATTTTACCACACAGCTGTGGCTCCACTTTTCAGTCAAGCAGGATGCAACTACTAATCTGAATTTAATAAAACTCAGAAACTTTAGTAGATATTGTGATGAACTGAAGCCGAATATGTGCAATGTTGGGTCAAAACCTACAGTTGTAGGCCCTTTTTTGACTACAGGATCAAAGTAATGAGGTTTGCAAGGTTTCAAAATTAAAGTACAAACCTATGAGGATTATATATTGTGGATAATATAGTGCATTTACATAAAAGTGAATGTCCTGAAACAAGTAAATTTTTGCCCAGTTTAAGTTGTGATATCTACATGGTAATTAGTATTTTCCAACAATATTAGAGGGTGGATAGGTCCTAGTATCTTAATTAGAATTAATATTTCTATGACTTCAGGCTCTACAATCTGTTTTATCATGAGTTAAAACATTTTATATGATTCTCTTGGTTTAGCCATTTTGAAATAAAGCAGCATGACAAAACGCATTCTTTTGAGCATTTTCTATGCTTATTTTCCTTCTTAAAATGTATGCACATGCTATTGAATATCAATAGACCCTATTGTGTCATCAGGCTTCTGATTGAAATCAATAGGGAGCATACTTAAATGCTGAAGACTTAATATCACTCAGTGAAAACAGCAAGAAGTTAGACTAGCACATCATACGTGAGCATGATTAGTTTTCTGTTAGTACTGCAGTTGTTAAATGTACTGTGGCATGAATGTTAACAATGAAACAGATAACAGAAATTTTATACCTATATTTTGAAAAGCAATTGTGAGATTATTATCTCATGTCATGATTGTAACACTTATAAAATGCACTAACCAGAGAAAGTCAGGATCTGCTATTTGTTCTTCAAATAAGTTCTCTCATGAAAATGTGAATTAGCAATATGTAGTAGTACATATATGCACATGTATACTCACTGGATAATATAAATAAGGCTGGAAGAGTATCAAGATATTATCTCATTGATCCTCCCCAGCCTGACATAATTTCCTAATTATTATACAACCATTTTCAAAATTATAGGGATTCCTCAGCTGGGCAATTGTTTAGAACCTGGCTGTCCTATTAGAAGGTATTTTCTAACACCTATTCTGAATATTTCTTGTTGTAATTTAAACCTATTATTTCTGTAAATCATTTTCTGACTAAACTTGTAGAATGATTGTTTCCTCCTTTTCTAAAATACTAGGTATTAGATAAATATATTTATATTTTTTGATCTTTTTTCTCTCCGCAGACCAAACAGGCTCATTTCTTTCCCCTATAGCTTGTAGATCATTTTGGGACCTCAGCTGATGTTTTCTTCTCTGCAGTCTTTTCAGTTTTCTCCATCTTTTCTGCATTACAATACTCAACAATCTGCCTTGTAATCTGGGTGGGGCATTACCAGTGTTGAGCAGAGTGAAATAAGTGGTTTATGAGCCTTATAGGCAACAACTGGTAATAATTGTATGCAATAACATTTTTTTTCATGACATCACATTGCTGTTGACCTGTGTTCAGTTTCTGAACTACTTTGTGTCCCATGTCCTTTTTCAAGGAATGCTGTTTACATGGATTTCCTTTTTCAGAACTTGTAAGAATAACATTCAACTAAACAGTGAAGGAGGAAATTAGTGGACTGTATTATCTCAGTTGCAATATGTATTTTCATTGCATTGCAGTATTGCACAATTACTTTGTTTAAGGTCAGGGTGTCTGTTGTTTGATGTCTTCTGAGTGTTGGCTTCTCACTTTTTCTTCCTGTCCTCCTCCCTCCTCTCTCCTCCTAGTGCTGGGTATTTGCTCTAAAGAATTTTCTAGCAGTGTAGTTTTGACCTTAATACAACTTTTTATTGTTGGAATTTTACCCCAAGGCCTCAGTCAGAACTTTAATAAAGAAGACTTTAAACTGATAGAAAACTTATTAAGTTTGTTTTAATTGTTTTCCCTAGGCAAAGTTTCTAAATGGATAGATTAGCTACTAGCTGATAGAGAAAATGAGGTGTCCTTAAAAGAAAGCAAAACATTGTCTGTCTCAGGAAAGTGTTTGGATCAGAATAATCTATGCTGATTTACCTGATACAAACTCATGCAAACTGCAAATAATAATCAATTACTCCACATATAGATGAGTGTGAAACTGCACAAAGATTTAAAGTAGCATTGCATTTTCTGCCACTGCCAGTGCTGGTAGTCCCAAAGTTACAACAGTTTTGGAATAGTAGGCAATTCTTACTTGCATTTATGATGTATGTTGGAAAGCAAGTATTTAGCTGGAAAATATCATAGACAATCTATTGATCTAATCAACTGAAGAAAATAGGCACATCTTTGAAACAAACCTGGTTATATCATGCTAGCATGTAGACAGCTGAAGCAATTATTTTATCTTCTGTTGTTGCACATTTTATTTTGTTTATGTTGCAATTATTTTATCTTCTGTTGTTCCCAACTTGGTAACAATTAAACTCATTTCATTTAGAATTTGAGAAGGAAAATGAATCACTTACTATTTTGCAAAATAACATAGATACTATTATAAACATAAACCATCTAAAACCAGATGCAAATCCAAGCTTTCACAAGTCAGGAAAGTTGAATACTGATTGCCCAGCCTTGTGCACAGAAACTTTGATTTCCAAATTACTCATTGCAGCAGTTAGTATCTTTGCTCTTTCACCTGTCTGACCTGGATACTAGTTGACTTTGCAAATAGTGACACAGTGGATCTGTGGATCTTAATATTCAGACTTAACAGGGAGTAGCAGGTCTTTCTACTTCCTGACTTGCTGATTTTCTTCCTTACCAAGGGATTTCATAAGCCAGTTTATACCAACTGAACTGGAGGCAGTAAGAATACTGATAAGATTGCATATCACTCTCTCCTGCAGTGAAACACCTGTTAACTTTTCCATCCCTGCTGGCACTGTACTTTCCACTTTTAGATGCTATTAAGTCAGCACTCTGTACCAAACCGTTTTGTGAGACTGAACTGGCTCCTGCTGCTGTATCTGGCCAATCTTTCCTGGTGTAAAGTTTAGACCAAGAGAGCATTTTCCAACTGAACAAACAGCGAGTTGAGAAGTTTTTTTCTTCCCCTACTTAGTATGCTGCATACCTATTCACAACAAAGTGATGAACTGTATGTAATTGAAGTGTGCTAGGTGAAGATGATGTAGTAGACCTGCTGAGAAGATTTTAGGGAACTCAGAATTAGAATAAATTCACTAGGAATGGATAAACAAGTGCAGAAAGAAAAAGAATTGTCAGAGCTTCAAAAAGCAAAAGTAAATCTTCTTTAAGGTTCATATTGAAGATGGATAATGATTTCTTTTTTAACTTATGCTCTTCTAAAGTGCAAAGTATATTTGCAAATAGTATGAAATATGTTTTCAATTAATCTTTTTCCTTGATTGCCCCCTGCTTTGTGGACATGTTTATTTGTACTCCTGAGCCCTACCTGAAATTGTTCATAGTAGTGTCTACATTGTCTTTATGAGCACTATGCCTGCAACTACACATGCACAGTCAAGAAGCTTTTTGTTTTGCTTGAGTGTCTAAAGAAAAACAGTTTTGAAATGTCTATTGTACCGGAGTCCTCAACATTAAATTCCTTACCGCTGCTGTCACCAAAGTATTGTCACCTGTACAGAAGGTATATAACACTTTAGGGTAGCAGTGAAAAGAAATGGGGGAATAGTAGACACAGGAATGTAGTTTTCTTATCAGTGAAACTGATGATGACACAGGTACATGCATGGTAAGAAGCAAGGAGTTGTCCCTTTCAAAGTGAATCATGCCACTGTACACAACTGTCTCCAAGAATATCCATTTCATTTGTACTCATTGACCTGCAGATTTGTTTCATATTGTTCTGTTTGCCTGATACAGTTCCTGCTTGAAACTGCACAGGGAAAACCATGCTCTTGGCATCCATCCTAGAAATGTTAATCTCTGGAATTAGTGCATTGGAAATGCCCTTTCATAATTTGAAATACCACGAATAAAAAACGCTTTAAATATAGAGTTCTATAGTGTAATAAAACATGAGGTGATATTCTGAATAGAAATTCTGTATATCCATGCTTACTTTGTTAACTATTATTTACTATTCTCTTTCACGATTTTACAATTATAATGGACTCAATTTCAGTTACAGTCTTTGCTACACTGAGTGATGTAGTTATTGCATAGTTATCCCATAAGATTCCAGACATCTTTTACTAGGACAAAGAGAGCTTTTGAAACATATGACTGAACAAGCATAGGGTGACTGATTTGTCCACATACTTCCAAGTCACAAAACTTCAGTTCAAATTGGTGAGCATCTGTGGTGGAACTCAGATGTATGAAAAATATATCACTTTTGAGTTACTAAGTTCAAATATTTTTATTGCTATGAAAATGGAATTGCTGAGATAACAGCATAAGTATGCTGTCATTATAAAATAACTTCAAGTGATAAATAAATAAAAGACAATTTTAAAAAGGACTACATTTAGTAGATCACTGTTAGTGACCTACATCAGTGAAAATTTTCCATTTACACTACAGATATTTCTTTCCAGTCATTAGGGGTATTGCAAATGTTTTGGACTCAAATTTTGATTGAGTTCTGTTCTTTTTGCTTTGTACAGGTCATCTTTTCTGTTCCCTAAGAATCTACCTTTTTAAAATCTCTCATATTCTTTTAGTATTTTTGGCTCAATGGCTAACCCTTCCAGCAGTGACCCTTTCCCAAACACACATTATTTAAATCCCATCTTCCCTGAAGTCCTTGGGAAATTTTATCATAGATTTGGATTGGGATAGGCTGTTATCTCAATATCTATGAAATGGATAAATATGACATGAAATTCAGTATTACTAAATACTACATAAATATTGGATTTTGGTATTATTTACTTGTATATATCCTATAATACAAAATTTATATATTATATTTAATAATTTCTATATTATATAGTTTATTGTTTTGGAATTATACACTGTTGCAATATTAATCTATTTTTAGAACAAAATGGGTATCTCATGGATATTCTTTGGCTAATTTAACTGTCCATTAATTCTTATATTGGCTAATTTAACTGCCTAGCAACATCTGCTCTCAACTATACCAGGGAAATTTCTGAATATTTTTTTAAGTGAAAATTTTTCTGCAATTTTCATATATATGTAATATTGTTTGTGCTAGGCAGCTGTTGTAAATGGGTGGATTGACTAAGATGATTTTGAAAGTATGCTTTCTTTCGAACCTGCAGTTACGAATATCTTGTCACCATGTCATCTGTCTAAATATTTTCAGAAACATGATTACAAATAGTTGCTATGTTACCTTTTTCATTTTGCAAATGGCTGCAAGTGTAGGAAATAATAGCTGAAGTCTACTGTGAGTTTTGACATTTTTTACAGTGGGTCAAGAGTAGTAAGCTTCTCACAGGAAAACAAC
The DNA here is from genome assembly GCF_001431845.1 of Calidris pugnax. NCBI lineage: Eukaryota > Metazoa > Chordata > Aves > Charadriiformes > Scolopacidae > Calidris > Calidris pugnax. The sequence goes on from NW_015090922.1 coordinate 21,953,495, forward strand.
TGACTGAAATGCTTACTCCTTCCCCAACCTTTTCTCTACAGTATGAGGTATTTATTCTGTAAATATCAACTCAAATGAAGTATATCCTGCCATTTTGAGAACACACTGGAGTGGGAATAATAATCATAATGTTTACTATAATAAATGAGCTGCTTGAAACAAGTGTTAGGCTTTACATTATCATATTGACCCTGGTTCAATTTCTTATCCTCAGAAAGCTAAAAGTCATTGAAAGGCTGTTTAGTTTTTAAATTGAGTGGATTAGTGACAATCTCATTAATAATTAGGTATGTAAAAGAGATCACTCTATTTATTTAGGTGTGCAAAAAGATTGTCTTGCCAAAGAGGTAGTCTACAAATTCTAATGTATGGCATTTAAAATTTCCAGACTATATACATTAATGTTGGCAGTCTTAGTTCTTACAGCTGATTAAGTTAGATGGGGCAATACAACTTTAGAGGGCATAGAATTAGTTGATGCTGAGAACAGGAAGGCCAAGGAGTATAATATGTTTCTCTTAAGACCAAAACCGCTTGGGACTTAGGACATGAGGAATCTATATGAGTTAATTCATTACAGTGAAAAGTGTGTTCATTGCATAGAATGAAAAATAAATATTTTTTTTCTAATTTTCAGGGCTCTTTTTGATGGTGCACTTGTTTCTGCTTTTCCCACCTTCACTTTTTGGACGGTCTATGGGCTTTGTTTGAGTGCCTTTGTGTTATCCAGGGAGGACTCTCTTATTCCTCCTGAACAAAATGTTATTCATTTTATATTTAGAACATGTTTTAAATATTAGAAATCTGAAATGCTTTAACATTGAAAGCTAGCTCTATGTCACTGGATAGTTTAAAAGATGATCTATGATTAAATTCTGATCTTAAACTGTTGCAAGTGTCACATGTTCTTGTAATATGAAGTAAGAACTACTTACCAAGAAGTTCTTTCCTACTTTCTGTTAATATGTTGAGTAAATCTTTCTCCTTAAAATACACTTCTTTTTTTTTGAGGTTGATCTGGTGGTTTTAAATGTCATTGATCAACAGTAAAAACAATGAAAGCTCCTCTGAGTATGTCTGCGACTATAATTGAGGGGTTGTTTTCTGCAGGAAACGGACCTTAATCTACAGAAGGTGAAATTTTGGGTAAGAGTAACCAATTTTTCATTCTGCTCCAACTCCATCTCTGTTCTTCTTGATCTCAAAAAAAGTCCTCTGTGGGAAAAATCAGATGCAATAGAAAGGTTGGATAAAATGTTTAATGTAGCTACTATGGAGAATTCAAATTGCAGAATCATAGTTACTGAAATTAATCCTCTTTCAGTGTTTTCTGTAATGCAAAGAGTAAGTTGAAGCCATTTGGCTATTTTTTATTCAGCACTGCATTAAATCAAGGAATAAATAATTAATGTGTTTTTCTCTTTAACATGAAACATGGTGATTACAAAGGGAAAAGGAATTCTAAGATGTAGAAAGATGATTTTGAATGCTAATGAATGTTGCAGAAAAGGTTTGTCAGGAATCGGAACTGTAGATACAAAGAGTTTTGCAGAAAAATGTAAGGTTCTCTGTGAAATGATCTTATAAGGGACACAGGCAAATGTGGCACCGTAAAGCTGTGTTTCTGTTTCTATAGTTCCTAGAGAGAAGGGCACAGGTGATCCAGAGAAAATGGACCTTATGACTCAATCAGTTTTGAGAAACTAATAGGACCAGATTCTATTGCCACAACAGTGGCAACCATAGTGTAACAGACTAACACAAAATTTTGCTTAGGCACAGAATAGGATATTAAAAAATTTTTCTATGTGACCAAAGTTGAGTATGTGATTGTGTTTGTTACTTTAAATGATACTGCACTACAGAAACTGTACCAGACAAATAACTGAAACATCTTTAGGTCATATACATACATCAATATATATATATATGTACACTTGTATAGGTCTATATATATATGTCATGATTGTCTATAGTGTTTCTTCAGTGAGCCACTTTTGTAGTAAATGATATGGTTTAACAGGCAAAAATTGAATTAAATTTAAGTCTATTGATACTGTTGCTCGTGCATGTTAATTTTTATTAAATTCTTGGTTGGACAAATGATGTACATTCACGTCATTACGTGATAATTAATTTTTTGTTATTGTTATTTTAATTGCAGCTCCTCAGTGGAAACAGTGCTAAAACCTTCTTAAATTAGAACACTCTGATTCTCTATGGTCCCTTCCAACTCTAGAAATTCAGTGAAATTCAGTGAAATACCCTTTAAATGAGAGTATTGTCCTGGGAAAAGGAGTGTTTTGAATGGTGTTTATTTTCAGAGTAGAACTACATTTCTGATTTCTTCAGTAGGGTGGCATTGGTGCACTCGTTGAATATTACATGGTCTATGTTTGTTTTCTTTTTAAATTGATGGTGAATGTAAGTATATATAAGTGTAATGCAAATGAACAGTACTATTGGAAATGTTTTGCATGGTTCTAGTAAACAGTGATTGCATTAGAGCAAATAGAAAATTTTGAGTTCCAAGTTGTCTGCCTGTTCGCTATCTCTTCTTAGTGTGGCTCATCAAGTCTTCATCCTTCAGGTTTTTTAGGCTTGCCCAGTAGCCTTCACATCCTTGAAACAGTGCATTTGAAGCTGAGCACTGTCAAAGAGACAAGATGAATCAGTATTTTTTCAGTTCAGTAAATGTCCTTATGTATAAGTACATGTGTGTCCTTGTTTTCTAGAACCTCAAGCTTTACTCATTGTGGTGTTTACACAAAAATATTTTTTCCCAAGTTATTTTTAGATAAGCTGAGATTCTGATTTTGATGTGGTAAAGAATAAATGGGCCTTATTCATGAAGCAATTTGTCTCTGACCCAGTTTTCAAAGTAAATTCAATTAATTTTTCATGCTGAAATGACAGTTTGTGATTACATAGCTCTGTGCATTTGTAGTATCTTATGATCCTGCTTTTCGTTAATGCAGCCATTTCACCTATACTTAGTATGACATTCAGCTACTATGAAGTTATTCTAAATACTGTTTATAGACTTTCTTGGAAGGGACTTTTGGAGGGCATCATAAACCTCGTGCTCACAGCACAGCTAACTGCTCGATCAAAGCAGCTCTAGGCATTGGGCACAGGAGTTTTGAATCTGTTGACAGGGATCCCACAATCTCCCTGGGCAACCAGGTTCAATGTTGAAGCACACTCTTTGTGGGTAATCTTTCTCCTTCTGTTTGGAATTTCCCTTTCTGCAACTTGTGAGTGTTGTTTCTACTCCTTTCACTGTGCACTTTCAAGAAGATACTGGCTTTTTCCCTCCATTTGCTCCATAGCCATCCACCCAGTAACTGAAGACTACAATTAGATCCCCCTTTAGCATCCTCTACTTCAGACTGAGCAGATACAACTTCCTTCATTTCAACACATATGTTGTAGTGCCCTTAGCCTCCATGGTAGCGATCCACTGGATTCTTTCTAGTTTATCAGTGTCTTTCTGGGTTGTTGGGGAGCCCAAAGTAGACACAGTGTACTCAAAAGGGTGTAATACCCACTTACTGAATAGTACATCTTCCAAAAGCACAGGCCTGGTGGACAAGATTCGTCTTGCTTTGTTGTTACTATCTAAAGCAATTTAAACTAACCAAGCAGACTTCTAAAATCAGGGAGAAAATTCCCCCAGAAAATGATTCATCACATCTATCTCAGTTATTGTAGAAGGAGATAAGTTGTTTGCTGAAGGTTCTTCTCAGTCTTTGTTCAGTTTTGAAGAAGCTTGGATAGCTAGACTAGCCTGGACACATATGAGACAGCTACATTTAAAGTACAGTGGATCCAATATCTATGTTGTTAAGATCTGCAGTGCCTGCCAGTGTTTTATCTCCAAGTATAAGATATTAGGAAGCAACACATTGACTCTTTAATAGACAATGTATATCCTCTTGTCCTCCTGCAAATGCTGGTGTAAACATAGCATCCGTTATCTTCTTAACATAGAACTAAGGATACTGTCAAAATTGAATTTCCTTCCAGAGTCCTAAACTTTTAAACTTATTCAGCCTTTTTCTCATCATCCCATCTGAAGAAGCATGGGTTTGTTCACTTGAGTACTTACTCATCTTTATCATGCTTTTCCATTTGAGAAGCAGAGGGGAGAAGACTACTGTTGTTAGAATAGAATAGAACAGAACAGAACTATTTCAGTTTGAAGGGACCTACAAAGATCGTCTAGTCCAACTGCCTGAGCAATTCAGAGCTGACCAAAAGTTAAAGCATATTAGTAAGGACATTGTCCAAATGCCTCTCAAACACTGACAGCTGTCTGGCATTGAACAGCTCTCTAAGAAGCCTATTCCAGTATTTAATCACCCTGACAGTAAAGAAATGCTTCCTAATGTCCAGTCTAAATATACATAATTCTGTAGTACTGCAGCTATTTCCACTCAGGTTTTCCTCCCAAACAGAAGAATGACAATGAATTTCTGGTAGAAAAAAATAAGTTCACTGGGAAAATGACATCTCACAACTGCCCTATAAACAGGAAAATATTTCTAGATCTTCTTTTATTGTTAGCTTCTACCAGAAATACACTTTGTCTCTGAGGATTATGAATTATATTAATAATTTGTCATTGCTTTTACTTTTTGATTCCCTTCGTGACATAAGGATATGGTGTCTTTCTTATTTTAGTTCATTAGTAATACTGAAAGGCCCCATGGAACCGAGGTTTGTGAGCTAAAGCAATTTCAAACTGTACTGTGACAGTAGTAAGTATTTCAGACACTGACTTGCTGATAAGCCACTCTGAATTTGTACCTGGCTGAACTAGGCCTCAGGAAATGAAGCTCTATAGCTGGTGCAATGTGTGTTATCGCTATACTAATTTCACTTAAAATTTGATTTTTATCCAATACTGAAACAATTTTTTGTGCCTCTTATGTATTCCTACTAGAGGCTGCTATAGCAAAACTTAGCCTAGTAAGGAGACCTCATTTCACCTTGCCTCAAAACCCAGTGCTGCAATTAACAGAACAGAAATAGGTGTATAAGGCATAGGCAATAAAATAAAAAAGTGTGTATTCACCAGCAGGTATAGTCCTAGGTCTTCCTTATTCAGGGTCCACCAAGAAGGCCCTAATCCTTCTTTGTGTATCTGCTTTTAAATTCCTTCTACTATTTTGTTCAACTGTTATGAATACTTCTGTATAGCCAGAGGACACTTGGGAGAATTCACTCTTTTGTGGGTAGAAAAAAACATATTTCTTTGTCTTTTTTCAGGGAGTCTGAGGATCTATAGGTAGCAAGAAAAAGTGACAGTCTAGTCTTTGAGAGTTTCTCTTTCCAAACCTCTGGATGAAGCCAGTGTGAGTGTGAGACGTTCTGTGGTATTATCAAGCATTGCCCTGGCTAATCTGAGTTCCCAGAGTCCACATATCTGAAGAGATCTCTCAAAGAAACTTCACAAGCTTAGTTGTTATAATGGCTGTAACACTGGAAGGCAACAGCCAATGTGATTTCGTGATTCCCAGTAGGATGGATCCCAGTAGGTGAAGTAGAGCTTCAGGGCTTTTCAGCTGGGGTTAACTAAAAGGCTGAGAGAATTTGAAGAAAGTTTTGAGTTAGTCTCAATTTCTGTTTCATCCATAAATTGCTTCTATAAATGAAAGAAGTGGTACAGGGGATTTTTTGCACTTGCTTTGTGCCATTGTAAGGACATTCTTTTAGGAAGATTTCTTGCCTCAGAGGTGGAGTTGATATGGGAATATTCAATCAGCATAGCTGCATAGTTTTCTAGGGTGATATTGGACTGTATGAAATGATATTTGCCTGTTTGTTTTCTTGTTTCTAGAGGACAGATTATCCTCTCACCTCTAGCATTAATTAGCAAGCTTGTTGGCAGCCTCAGCAAAGGTCCGAGTAATACTTAGGTATGGAGCTTAAAATGCCATCTCATTCCTGCAGTGAACCCTCAAGCATGGGACTTATAGGACAAATTTAGTGGCTGCTGTGTTTTCTGTCTTCCATGGATAAACACAGCTTCAGCTCAATCCTCATAGTTTTTGAAAGCAGTGATTCCCTGAAAATAACATGATTAAAGTAGCACGACGTCAATTGTCAGCTGTTAGCTTCCTGCTGAGAACTGAAAAGTGCCTTTTTGAAAAATCAGGTGTGGCATTAGCTCAGGAAGTCTCTAAAATCTTTACAACTGAGAATAAAAGGAAGCAAACACTGAAAGGCATAAAGATAGCTCCCAGAGTGCAGACCAGGTATAATTAAAGATAAACTTAACCCATTTTGTATTTTTCTTTTTGCTATGCATTCATGTTTCCACAAAAAAATAACGCAAAAAATTTTCAGATTATGGATGGTCCGTGGTATACATATTCACTGCTCCTTTTTTCTTATTTGTAATATCTGACAGGTCTGCTAAGTGTATTGTTTTTACTAGCTACATAGATATATTTAATCAATAGTTAGTAATGTTGATAATAAACAATTATAGCTATTTTGGGTAAACTCATCCGGCTGCATTGGGTATTTTCAATAGAATTTTAAATTTTTAGTGATTGCTGCCTCTTTTTTTTTTTTTTTTTTCCCCTAAAACTCATATAGTCTGTGTTTTAAATTGCATCATCTGGAGTGAGATACACATTGTTATTATTCTTGCCCAGACATAATCTTGAGAATTGTTGAGAATCTCCCCCTCATCATGATAGCTAGTGAGAATGAATTCTTCACTCCCTAAACCAGACTCGTATCATGGGAGACAGGAGATAACATCACATTTCTGTGCCAGAGGAAAAAATACAATGCTACAAACTCTAGCCTGAACAAGTCTTTTTTACTACGCATCTGACAGCATTCAATGTATTGACTTACTGTTCTCTTGTTCTATCCTTGGGTCTGTCCTAATGAAGCAATTAAAAAATTATGTGTGGTTATATTGTGGACAAAATGTCTGGGAGATTAGCTACCAACTGCCCAGTGGTGATAAAAGTGGAAGCTGCCTCGAATCTGACTTCTGTTTCTTCTAAAAAACATTTCTTTCTTATCACAATAAACTAAAATGGGATTAAATTGGTCTAAATGCAGGGTTGACAAGCATACCTCAGATAGAAAGTAGGCAGTTATCAAAACTTCCAGATCTGTTTCAAAGTACTGGCTCAGCTCAGTTTTATTTTGTGGGAGAAGAGATTGCTGTGCTCTTTTTCTTTGAACGCAGATACCGAGAGTCGTATTTATATCCCCTGCTGAATCAAATTAAGCAGAAACAAAGAAAATGTGTGCTCTATTTCATCAAACCTCTTTATCTGAGCTTTCTCTTCAAAACTTATCACTGTCATGTCCCCTGACAGCATACCTCACACTAGCGGCTTTTTATCAGATCTATCAGATTACTATCTTTTCAAGGAAAGCTGGAATCACTTAAAGGGGCATTGCTAATTTAAAAATCAATGTATTTTCTCAATTTGTAAAATTACTCTTCCTTCCAAACAATGCCTAATATTGTTGAAAAGGAGATAACCAAAAGAAAGAATCTGTCATTCGTATACAGAACATTTGATTTAGTGTTCGCCAGAGATGGGATGGGGACACACAACAACAAAGGAGTGATACACTCTTTAAAGGAAAGATAGTATGTCTTTTTTCAAAAAGTAAGTAGAGGATGCAGGCAAATATTTTCATGGTGAACTGACAAAATAGAGAGTATAGGCAGGGGTACAAATGCTGAGGCAAAGAAATAAATGGAGATGCTGGCAGTAAATGGATAGGGATTGAGGAGCTTATTCTAGGAAGAATGGGTGAAGATTAGAAGGAGTTACAAGGGTGAGGCCATAAAGTTGGTCCCTCTCCTTCAGCTGTGGTGGCAACTGTGGGGATGGGATTTGTCCTTAAGTGAGTATTTTAACCTCTCTGACAGCCATATGGAACTTGGGATCTGGGGTGTGTGGCCTTTAGCATAGTCTGATCCCTTCACTCTCCAGAATACCTGTTGCAGATTTACCTTCACCATGATTAGGAGACTGGGCAGGGAAAAAAAGTACTCAGCCTCATCTCTATCTGCACAAGGACACAGTCAAACTCTAATGTCACTTTTACATCAAAGCACTACAATTTGCATGTGTTTCATTTTTAGGTCATGGAAGAGTAAGAGAGTAAGGAATCCCTGATATTGCTGTACTTTCTTGTAACTCTAGTTGGCTGATGTTTCTAGTGTGAATCATCATGATTATGAATTCTAAATTACTACTTTCTGTGAGTGCGGCATAATATTCCTTCTGAGTATATGCCAGAACATAGCTAAAATACAAACCAAGAAATCTAAGAAGGCAGAATTTCAAGGAAAGGATACTGAAACCACTTGACTTTTTTTTTCCTGTTAGCCAGCTTCATTGTACATTACTATTTCAGTGGTACTGGTTTTCTCAGATTAGTAAATTTGTTCTCAGCTTTGAAGGACAAAAAGAGTAATTAGATTAGTTGGGTCTAATGGTAGTTGAGAAGAACAGGTAGATAAATTGTCAATATGATAAAAGATTAAATTTATTGCTGACAAATCCATAGTAATGCACGTTAGATGCTATTTGTAGGCATTGTTGAGATCTAAACGACAGTATACTGAAGTATTGACACAGCAATGATTGTTTCCAAATGAAGGAAAGCCTCTAGTGCCATGCAGCACTTGCTGAGGAAAAAAAAAATATTAAGAATGAAAAAGAAACAATCCTGAAATTAATTAATTAGTAACAGTGCTTAATAAATTGTACGTGCTGTCATTCGAAATATTGTATGAAGTTTTCATAAATAGGCAAAATGTAATAGAATTTTCATTTTTGTACTGAGATATGTAAAAAAATGGAGCTGTTTAGTCTGGAGAAATTATTTTTCTTCATTTTAATGAAACTGACAAATAATGGAAATTAAACTTATAGTGGAAAACAACATTGATGATGAGAAATGTATGATACTGCATACAAGGAAGTCAGTAAATGGATGTCACAGAATCACAGAATGAAAGGGACCTCTGGAGACCATCTAGTCCAACCCCCCTGCTAGAGCAGGTTCACCTAGAGCAGGTTGCACTGATTCATTTCCAGGAAGGTTTTGAATATCTCCAGAGAAAGAGACTCTACAACCTCTCCGGACAGCCCATTCCTGGGCTGTGTCACCCTCAAAGTAAAGAAGTTTTTCTTGATACAGAAAGGAGTTGTGGCTTGGATTCTTTAAATTCAAGCTGCTCTCAGTTGGACATCACAGAATGCTGTTTTGGCACTAGCATTTCATATTATGCTTGGAAATTTCATGAAGGACCTTGAGAACTAGCTCGTTTCCATCTTCATAGATAAAGCTAATGGAGGAACAGGTGGGCACAAATGCAAACTCTGAGACAGTAGCTGTGAATCCTTACATGTAGCCCTGGAACAGTCAGGTTTGCTGGTTGTCTAGGACTGGACAGAAAGAGAGGCAGATTGTCAAAGGGGAAAGTAACTAGAACAAGCAGACATAATTTTATTTACAAAATACAGTGAGTGTCATCTTCTTTTCATCTGTATGTGAGAAAGGCAAGTTTGTGTGACACTAAATTGGCTCTACTTTTTTATAATCCCTTTGGTCTATACAGCAGCATCAAGAAGAGAATTTTTTCTTTCTTCTGTCCTTCACAAGTACTTAAAGATTACTCTATAACAGTAAAATATCCATAAATTTTCCCCTCTGTGTCTATTTCAGAGTAGGTCTCAGAGAGAATACAATTTATTTGAATGTGTTGTCATTTGCCAAGGAGGAAATGAAGATTAATTATTACATTATTATTAGGTACCTGTCCCACATTTTGCCCTTTCCCATGTCATGGCCCACCTTATGCCTTCCTTCATTTTTCAATCTGTTGTGCTTCTTGGCTCTCACTGAGAGCTGCCCCGCCCAAGTCTCTTCCAATTTTAATCTTTTCTATCCTTCCCTGTGTACTGTGGCCACTTCACCTCACTTGTACATCTACAAAATCAAAGCAGTTTGATATGCCAAGAAAACAAAGACATAACTGTATTCATTCATACATATGGCATTGTGAAAGCCATAGAGAACTCTTGCTACTCTCCCCCTACCAGCATAGTCCTTAGGACTGCATTTGATTGCAATTGATATAAAGAGATTCAGTTCATATTTAATGTCACTCTACGGACTGTCAACACACACATTAACTAACTCATAGAATCATAGAATTGCCTAGGTTGGAAGGGACCTTTCAGATCGTCTAGTCCAACCATCAACTTAACACTGACAACACCACTGTCTGGGCCTGGCCCTCCAGCCAGTGTTCTACCCAGTGAAGAGTACTCCTGTCCAAGCTGCAGGCAGCCAATTCCTCCAGGAGAATGCTGTGGGAAACTGTATCAATCGTCTTACTAAAGTCCAGGTAAAAAACATCCAGAGCCTTTCCCTTACCCACCAAGTGTGCCAGTTTGTCACAGAAGGAGATCAGGTTTGTCAAGCAGGACCTGCCTTTCATGAACCCATGTTGACTGGGCCTATCAAGATAGTCTGTTTTGACTATCCCTATTTCTTAGAGGAAGAAAATGGACTTGCTCACATTCACATTATGTCAATAACATAGATGACCTCAGAACCAAGATATTTTGGCAATAGCTGACTATATAACCATCAGGTTATATTCTTTTCTATATGCATACCTAGATTCCAAACAAGGCCTCAGCTGAGACCACACTCCCTCAGACTAAATACAGATCCTGGTCTACAGAGCAAACTACCTCTCTTTCCACATATTCACCACACTTTGCAAACATTAACTAATTAGTTAATCTGAGGTCCCACTTAAAACCAAGATCCTTTTTTAGAATCTGATTTAAAGCTAATTAATTAAGATGAGTTTCTGGCTTATTAAGCTCATCATAATAAGGACGTTATTTTGATTAGTCTAACGCCTCTGTCTCTCTTTCTGTCTCATTTTTTTTTTTTACTCTAAATTCGGTATCACTCGATGAAAGAGTAAAAATTGCTTGTTGACAATTTCACAGGGAATAAGAACAGCAGGGATCAACTTTGCACTCATCAAACCAGTATAGCAATTGGGTTTCCTCATACTCTGTGATATTCAGGGTACTTCTGCTCGTATTAACAAAGGACCACTTCTCCCCTCATTTACATCCAACATTGCATACAGTTCAAGTGGTCTTTTATAACCCTCTGGAATATTCTCTCTAAGTAGCCAATGCTTCTCTGCATGTCTAGCCTCAAAAGCACAAAATTCCCTCATAAACAATATTTGAAGGGAAATCCACAGAAGCTTTATCAGTGCTCAGTTCTGGTGAGGAGAGAAAACAGAGAGGAGGGACCTGCTTACCTGTGTATAAGGGGCTCTATATTCACAGAAAACTTGAACCCTGGCTGCTGCTGCAAACTAAGACCACTAAATGCTAATCTTCTTTTTTTTTTCTCTTCACTTAAATTCACTCCCCACCAGGTTGTTGCATTCCAGTACTATTGATACAGTAAGGTACTCAGTCTGCGACCTGCCTTAGAACAAAGGATTGAAAAAGCAAGTAATGATCTACAAAAACATGAGTGAGCAATATAGAGTGCTTAATGCAGACTTTCAGTGTAATCTTATAGACTACTCAGGTTGGAAAAATTCTTTTTTGTAGTACATTTCCACTAGTCTGCATGGGCTGCATACATACACTTTCAAATGACAACTTTTCAGTAACCTTTAACAAACTATCCAGTCTAAATAAAATAATGAAGTTGCTCCTTTTTTTTAATTGGCCTTATGTGACAATGGGATATATTTTCCAAGTCATATGCAGCTTCACATTCCCCTGCTGCTTGTTGGAAGGTAGCAATTAATGAGTGCCTGTGAGAATTTCTTTTCTCAAGTGTAGTTCTGCACTTTGCGAAGTCCCAGGCTTACCATTATAGTATCTTTAACATTAGTCAAGTATGATTTATAGATCAAGAGGCTGGCTAACTCATTTTTTCCCTTGGCCTAACATCCTTTTTTTTGGTTTTGTTTTTTTTTTTTCTTGCCAGATGGGAGAGAGCAGGAGGTAGGGTTCTCTTCCCTTTGCTACTAGGGACAGGCTGTTCCCCTCTTTTTTCACCTTTCTTTCTTAATATTTCTTTATTTCTTTACATTTTCTGTTGTTATCACCCTTTGAATGTGCAATAAACTTTATCTGTCACATATCCAACAGAATATTCAATGTACACACAACTTATTAGATTCATTCTTCCACCTAACTGGAAGCTTCAAATAGACTTCGTGCCACACATATCAATACAGCCCTTAGAGGAGCTCTGTTACTAGTGGCAAAACATTCAGAAAACAATTGTTACATCTTTGACCTCAAGGAAGACTTCAGAAATATCATTAAAAGGCAAGCTTAAGAACTGAAGTTCATAAATTTTAGACACAAAAAATGAGATATTTTGATCAAGGTTTTAGAAATTGCCTTCTGCCAAACATCACTCATACATCATTGCTCCATAGGTGATAATTAGTTCTTTTTCTATATTCTCACAGGAGCTATTGAACTTCTCTCTCCTTTCTTTGCTAACATAACACACTATCTTACAACTAGTAACTCATACCTCTTTTTTTTTTCATACTGATGAACATAATTAAATTAAACTCAGAGCAATTTTTCACAAGCTATTTGAAGTTTTTTGTTTCTGTTTTCTGACCTGAAAAAAATAATCTGTGCAAAAATGCTTGTCAGCTTTTTTCCATCTGTATCAGATGGTCTAAGAAAATATGCTTCTCCTCCATTCAAACTGTGACTGTCATGTGTTCTCTCCTCATGGAGAGAACTTCACTGATTTTGGTAAAAATGAGGTGACTTTTTTTGCCCTAATCTAGTTATGACCATATAAACCAGAACTATTCAACTGGAGGCCAGCAAGGCATTTCCATATGTTCTCTCTTCTTCCAGTGGTACTTGTATATAACCCCTAAAGATTTATTTGCTGTCTAGCCAATGAATAAACTATTAGAATACAATCTGCCATCCAGTTTGTAATAAATTGGGCAGTCCTGCAATATTCTGTGGTTCTTTGAGTGTAACCATGATCTAACAACAACAGGAGAGAGGAATCTTGTGGGCACCGGGATGAAGTAGCAGCAGGGTGATCCATCCGTTATTATTTTAGCTGCAGAAGGAAGCTTAAGTGGAAATAGGGCAGATAGAAAACTCGGCATCCTCCTTCTTTCACCCACATGCTATGCATGCGTGTTTGAGTATGAATATAGCACAGCCTACATTAAGAGTATTGAATAAAAGAAAGAAGTGTTTGCCTTGAGTATTAGTTGTAGCTTTGAGGTGCCACAACTGTGATGATGGAGAAGATACCGCCATGGTGGATTAGATTATGTCTATAAAGCACTGTGAGTGATATGTGTTTAGTTCATTCCCTGTGGAAGGGAGGAAAAGATCTATATAGTGAAATAAAAAGGGACTGGAAAAGATCCCTCTCCCTAAATCTGAATTGCATGGATGGGCCTATGTCTACATTGCTTCAGGCTCATTCCTTCTAGAGCACAACTATTGAGCACTTGGCCTACATGATATTTCTGTGGCCCTAAAACACAATTACTTTTATGTTCAAAGTGTTTGAAATATTGTGAGGGATGTTTTACATTCCACAAAAATGTTGTTTTTATCACCTGGTATAGATGTTTAGACAGGCCCTGAGGTGCTCTGGTTGCTGAGGATGGAGTGGTGGAGAATTGTGTAGGGTGGAGAGAGCCAAGACTGGTATGGTCTTACACTTGCACTTTTTCAGTGTGAGCTCTGATACGAATTATCCTCAAATAAAGTGGGGATGCTTTGGAGAAAACTGGTCTGAAAAGTCCAGGCAAAGCCTGGGGGAGAAAGAACAGCTAAACGTTATACACAGTCAGGGGTCAAGCACTCGGGTTTGATCCTTTTCCTTTTACCATTGCAGACATCCTCGAGGTTTCTTTGCTAAGCAATTTTACAGACTAACTCTTTGGAAAACAAAAGGTCAGGAACACTGTTGGAGAAATCTATTATAGTAAGGCTTTGCAAAAGAGGGCAGTCAAAGGGCTGTATTAGAAGGAAGAAAGAATGTTTGGAGCACAGGAAGGAGAGCCCTATTCCTTTTGAAAGAGTGTAAATAGAAGACAGGACGCAGAGAGGTGGAGAGAGACACAAAGGTAAATAGAGGACAAGGCCAAATAGATTGTGTAAGAGAGAAGTATGTGCTAATAAGAGCACAGGAGGAGGAAAGACAGACAAAATTAATCAAGCTGAGAGAAAAGTGGAAGCTAGCTATAAAAGGTCACAGCAAGGCATGATCTAGGGATTGAATGAGGTTTTAAAGGAAGCAGGTAAGTTGCTTTGCAAAGAGAGTTGTAGACAGCTGAAGGAAGATGAGAATTTAGTCCACAGGAGCATGGGGATAGATGGAAAGTGGCATGTTTAGGAGCAGTAAGATAGGAGAAGCTCTTATGTTATTTTTTAATAATTTAAAAGGGTATCTTGGGCTTGAAGTGGGCTAATTGCAAGTGTTGCTAGTTAGCTGTCATTAGCTATTGGCCTCATTTGGTCTCAGTACTAACCGGACCTGCGATGTACCTGGTATGTACTCTAATGGCTTTCGTCCTCTCTTTACTTTGTCAATTGAATTCAAGCCATACTTGATGTCTGAGCCTAGGCACAGCTTTACATTGTTGCTGACAGTATCCCAATACAAGGGCCTACTTTCAATATGATAGGAAGTGTCTGAAACCGAAGTTGAGGCCACTGAAAGAGCAAAGTAGACACCTTATCTTTAATCGTAAGCATCAAACGTTCATATAGTAGATGAGCTCAAGTTAGAGTTCTCTGATTCAACCCAGAGGCCTCCACCAGTTGGATAGCTCTGCTGCTCCTCAGAATAAGCCTATTGTCACTTCAGTTGGCCCTGCAGCATTTGCCAACATCCTTGAAATTAGTTCTGACTCTTCAAGCAAATTAAAGAAGAATATAAAACTTCTACTAAAAGAGACTCCAAGAAAGGTGAGTGCATCAGGATGGATGGATGACTCAGTGTAAACACACTGCCTTCAGAAATAATGCTGAAGTCCCGGGCTCAGTGTAATCTTAGGGAAGCACTGTCCAGCACGGGAAATTAGCAGCATAAAAGTGGTTTAGATTACTTCTAGCCAGATATATGACTTGAGGACAATCTTTTCTGTCAGGGTTAGCAATCATATGAATCACAGTTAGGAAGGATTCCCATCCTCCAGCCCCTTCCTTGTGTTAGGAACAAGCATAGACACTGTGCTTTTGTTGGTGATAGGAGATTTTATTACTAGTAGTTCATCTGGAAGACTACTATTAAGAATAGGGTGAAAGGATGAAGTAAGATATGTGTAGAGAGAGGAGAGACATGAGGAAGTATTTCCAGGTATTGATAGGTTTCACCCTGCCCACCCCATCACTGATACAATGGACATCTTGCATGTTTTGCTCCCCATGTGCATTTCTCTCCCTAAATTGGATGAAAGATCTGATGCTATCTCACACCATGCTCCCAAACTGCCTCCTCGTTGACTTCTGTGTCAACAGGCTGCACTTTTTATCACATCCTTTAATTAAAAAATGATTCAGCTATGTGTCCAAAAAATTTGAGGTTAGTCAGACTTGATTTCCCCTTGGTGAATTTATGTTCACTACGTCTGATAGCTTTCTTTTCCTCCACGTGCTTTGAGATGACGCCCAGAATGAGCTGTTCCATCATCTTTCCAGGGATGGAGGTGAGGCTGACAGGCCTGTAGTTTCCTGGGTTTTCCTTCTTGCCCTTTTTGAAGGCTGGAATAACATTGGGTTTCCTCCAGTCCTCAGGCACTTTGTCTTCTCCGGGGCAGAAGTAATGTTTCTATTATGTTTATATTACATACACAGGGCACCCCAATCCATAATTTTGAAAATATATGGACTTCTATATAAATTTTATGACCAGAAGAAACAGTTATGTCACTACATTTTAGCAAGCTTTTTAATACAAAGGACATAACTTTAACATGGCCTTTTAAAATACCAAAGCAAAATTTAGTGAGCTGCTGAGCAATATCTAGGAAGAACACTGAGAAAACTTTCCAGCACTGTCATAAAACCTCTTTTATGAAACTGTAATATAATTTTGCAATTTTAATTTATTTTTGCTTTGAGGAGGAAGGATCTCTGTGACTGTTCTCCACCTAGAAACTTCAAAGCCTGCTTTTATGTGAAGCAGCAGATAGACAGGAGAATCTATTCTTTCTGAGTACATATTTTATTTGTTTATTCCTGTTTCTCGTCTCCATTAATCTAAGATCAGAGTTCTTACTGACCAAATTAAAAGACTTTTGCTTTTTAATCATGAAAAACTATAGTAACTGTTGCAATTAATGTTAAAATAAAATTTAACAAAATTTTATAAGTCAGTTACCAAATTTTTTTAAACACCTGTCATTTCAATAGCATCAGTGATCTTCAGATTTTTTCCTGAACTGTTCAGCTTGCTTTGGCAAACCAAAAAGACTGTTTTTGTCAGTCTATGAAATATGATGGTCATTTATATAAGATTGATACTATGTTACAAGACTTTTGACAGGGCTGCATTGAAATGGCACAAACCCATAATAGTTTGCCATAACTTTTATTAGTCTTCATTATCTTGTAAGAGTTTTCCAATATCAAAAGGCCCATTCTAGATGAATGACATTAGCAGCTTGCTAATGCTTGTCTGAGGCAAGTAATTCTTTCATAAACACTATCCAGCCTTTTTGTCTGAGCAAAAGTGCAATGTTTGTCATATGCAAGGCTCAGATTGCTTTTTCTAATCCCTGAACTGCTGATGGCTATCAGTAGTACATTCAGGCTGCTAGTAATAATACAACTGAACTGATACTTGTTTAACAGCCAAGACATTTCTCACAAAGAGATCAAAATCAGATTAATCAAAGTATCTTTCCCAGGTATTAGAGACAGCAGTAAAATCAATGATATGATCATTGAATCTTTCATATGTTTATGAAAACTGATCATCTCCAAGTTAAAACTTCACAGTTTGTTGGTGTTGGCTTTCAAACTATTTGTTCTTTTTTTCCCCTTTATCTCCCATCGTATTCAGCTCTGAGAACTAAATTTAGATTAGGCATTAACTTTTCGTAGGTGATAAGTAGGCCAGACTTCTTTCGTTTCTTGTTTTCTTTTTCTCACATATATGTAACTAAATACTGTAGATCCACTGGCAATAGCTTTCTCCGTGTTCCAGCAGGCAGTTTTGAGTTCAACCAAACCACCATTTTGCCTTACAAAGCAACATATAATTAGTATACTTTGAGTCCAAAAGGTTAGTTAAACGCGGAGTCACCATATGGTACCCTGTGAATGACTGCATGTGTTGTATGCACAATTGGAGCATGATTAGACTAATAGCTGCTTGTACTCATTAACTGTAGTAGCTGAAATGTAATAAAAACAAAAATAGTTTACTTCTGGTTATAAGAAGTGCACAGCTGAATGATAGCAAACTCAAATGGGCACAGATTTGTTTTGTCCTTTATGTTAACAATTTGGGCAGGTTAAGATGACTTAAAATGGCTATCAACCAATGTTTATTCATTTCCGAAACCTGGAATATGCTTGAATTCTTAAATAGAACAACTTTTCAAATCTTGGCCAGTATGATCAAAACACCACTTTCAACAGATAACATAGACTGAGGTATTCTAAAAGGCATAGACTTGCTTACGGTTGCCTAGAATGAAGAATTTAGATTACATACTACTCCTAATATTGATATATGTACCATCTGAATTAATTAAAGATTGTGCATGGCAAAAACCGCACCTATTTCTGATTAAATGCTGTTGTTTCTTCTAGTTCCATCCTTCTCTTCTTGTAAAGCAGGAGTCTCTTCTGCTTGTTGAGGTAACAGTTGCATGCATAGTCTCATCTGACACTCTCTTTAGTTCTACTGGAAGGTTTTTTCATAAGTTCTATTTATTGCTACACAGATGCTTTGATGTTTTGTATTATCTGAGATGGTATAAAAATTCTATTCTTCTTGTAGTTCACTAATGATGTAAAATTTCTAGAATTTCAGTAATGTGGATGAATTATTAAGCAAATGTAAGACTCCTGAGCTTGCTACTGATTTCATATATATTTATAAGCAGATATTGCAAATACAGTGATCTGTCGTGTATGTCCATGTCTTTACAGAGTTTAATTTAAAAATACCCCCAAACTATACATACTATTCATTTTAGTATATATCTAATGACACTGATTCCAACAATGCTATCTCTCTTCCCAGAAAATGTATCATAGTTTTATACGTTCATTGTGATCCTTATCATTCTGTAGTGAAATAAATCCCTCTCTGGTGTTGCCCATCTCCTCTAGAAGTATGGGAAGGCCCACTGGGGTGTCAGAGAACTGGCTAAAGTATGACTTGCACATTAAGATGGGTCTGTCTTTGGCAACATGTGGAGGAGAGTTAGAGAAGTGAAAGAGGTGGGAATTTGAATTACTTTCATTTACAGAGACTACTTTAAAATCCTGAGAAATGTTGACGTGAAATAAATAGATTGACACAGTTTCAAGTTATGCCAAGAATTTTCAAATGAAAGTAATTCTGGAATATACATTTATATTAACAATAAAAGCCTTGAAACAAACAAATAATGCATTCAATCTCATTATATCATCCAATAAATATAAGATTTTTTTTATAAGTGCTCACAATTCAGTCTTTATATACTTATATGCATAACTGTGGAAATACAGCTTAGTAATTATGGATAGGATGTAATAAAAATTGAGGAGCAAAACTGTTCTAGTAAGGGTTGTGAAAGTAGGGAAAATCAAAGACTCAGACTAATTTTGCTGCCTGGTAGAGTTTGAATCACGCAGACATGCTTTTAGTTAGCTGTGAGATTGTTTCTGGACAATGATGTTATGCTTTGACAGACACATTTAAGAACTAGGCAGCACAACTTACAACCTTGATGCAAAATATCTGAAATTAATATCAGTTCTTCTGAAAATGTGTCCATTAAATAATTATCCTTTGTTTTTGCTGAGTGCAAAGAGTGCAAGTCTAGAAAGTTGAAAATCTCAATAACATCTCTGTCTCTTGAAGTTGCAATTATTATTAGGAATGAGTCATTAATTTGCACTGAAATACCACATCTGTGACCTTAGTATCTTTTCCACTTTCTTCCTTAACCTCTTCTTGGTCCTTCCCTTTATCTCCCATACACAGAATTATGTTCTGCTCTGAAGAGAGTGAAGAATTTCCTTAAGTGTTTTTTTTTTTCTTCTCCATATTTTCTAAGTTCAATGGAAAACTCACAGGGTAAAGATTGTTCTGAATTGTCTCACAATCTTCTGATTCAGCCTTAGAATGTTTGCATGCCTTGGCATTTGTTTCACTTCTGTTTTCTGTATTTCAATAACCCTATATTCTACAAATTAATTTCTACGTAATATATCTTGAATGTGAACCCTGGAGCATGATTTCTGAGTGAAAAAGTAAATATTTGCTGAAGTGCTCCAAGCATTACTTATTTTGACTATTGAAAATTTTGTGCTTGATGTTGTCCAGCTTTATCTTTCTGCCTTTGGATATTCTTATGCTTTCATCTACTAGGCTAATGATGTTGTTTTCAAAAATATTTATCAGAAAAATACTTATGCACTGTGTAATCATGTCATCTTTTTATTAACCTGAAAAAGATCAAATCCATAATCCCTCAGTATCTCTAAATTTTTATGTAGAAGGGTTTCTTGACCTGTGGATGAGAGAAGTGGGATTTTAGAACAATTTACCAATTATAATTGTGATTACAAACACAACAGGCTGTATGACAGAACTTACAGAGTTTCTAAGAGGCATCCATGACATTTCATCCCAAAGATTGAGACATTGGTTCCCTTCTGTTTACATGCTCCAGAGTTCTTGTGGGGACATAAGAGGTAGAAACACTGGAGAGGGAGATTAGTGATGAGTGGTGGCCTTCAGAGTTCTGTATTGGGACCAGTACTGTTCAATATCTTAATCAGTGACATAGACAGTGGAATCAAGTGTGCCCTCAGCAAATTTGCAGATGACACCAAGCTGAGCTGGTGCGGTTGACACACCTGAGGAATGGGATGCCATCCAGAGGGACATGGACAAGCTCAAGAACTGGGTCCTTGTGAACCTTATGAGGTTCAACAAGGCCACGTGCAAGGTCCTGCACTTAGGTTGGGGGAAACCCCCAGTATCAATACAGGTTGGGGGTGAAGGGATTGAGAATAACCCTGCCAAGAAGGACTTTGGGGTACTGGTGGATGAAAAGATGGACATGTGTGCTCGCAGCCCAGAAGGCTAACCGTATCCTGGGCTCCATCAAAAGAAGTGTGGCCAGCAGGTCAAGGGAGGTGATTCTGTCCCTCTACTCCGTTCTCGTGAGATCCCACCAGGAGTACTGTGTCCAGCTCTGAAGTCCTCAGTACAGGAAAGACAAGGACCTGTTGGAGTGGATCCAGAGGAGGGCCACAAAAATTATCAGAGGGCTGGAGCACCTCTTTTATGAGGACAGGCTGAGAGCTGCAGTTATTCAGACTGGAAAAGGGAAGGCTTTGGGGAGACCTTATTTGAGCCTTTCAATAAGAAAGACATGGACAGACATTTTAGTAGGGCCTGTAGTGATAAGACAATAAGTAATGTTTTTAATCTAAAAGAGGGTAGATTCAGCCTAGATATAAGGAAGAAATTTTTTATCACGAGTGTGGCAAAACGCTGGAACAGGTTTCCCAGAGAGATGGCAGATGCCCCATTCCTGGAAACATTCAAGGTCAGGTTTGATGGGGATCTGAGCAACCTGATCTGGTTGAAGATGTCCCAGCTCATTACAGGGGTGTTGGACTAGGTGACCTTTAAATGTCCCTTCAAACCCAAACCATTCTATGTTTCTATGAAACTGCTTTCTAACCTCAGCTGTGCCTATATAATCTCTTTGTTCTTATGTTTCTCTCTTACGTGTTTTCCTTTTTTCACAAACTATTGGTACATGTAGCAATTCTTTTGACTGCTGAGTAAAACTCTAGAAGCACAAGTTTATCTGATCATCTGCCAATCACAGGAGGTTTTTCCAGTTACTTTTTCCAAGGATAGAGATATCTCTCCAGTAAGCATTTCCCTTCACTTTTGTCTGGGACACAAAATTTATATGTAGAGGTGAGTAAGGGCTGTGCCCTGTTAACCAGAGGAGTGTCACTGTACTAGCCTTTCTTTATTTTCTTGTAATTGGAAAACAGGTCAATAGTAAAAATGTGATGTAGTCTGGAACCAAGATTTGATTCCTGTAGGGAGAATTTGAAATCAAATCAATTGATTTGATTCTCATACAGCCTACAGGAATTGTGCCTGATGATCTTTGTCTCTAATTTAGCACTACATTTCAAAAGTTATCCCTGGGTTTCAATCTATTTAGCATATGCAGTGTTAATACTGTATTAATTTATTTAATTAACTTTGCTTTTAGTCCAAGTGCAAGTCTTCAATGTCTTGCTTATACCTCTATCTGCTAAACTTACAACCTTATCAACAAACAAAATGTCTGTTAGTTCAGCTGAAGTTATTTCTTCTAACCTGCATAGTAAGAATGGCTTTGATGTAGTAATCACCCAGGAAACTTTTCATTCTTACACAGTTTATAGGTAATGGGAAATCTAAATTAATGAATGAATGTCTTATTTTTTTGGTGAGACCAGGAAATCCAGCTGCCACTTCTTTTTCCTTGTGTTCTCTGAAGTTCAACTAAAGCTCTATCTTTAGTTGTAATCTGAAATAGTTAATGGGGCACTGAATAACCAGTTAAAATACATTGTCTATGAATGTCTATATACAGCACAGAGAGGTTACACTATTACATAGCTCATGACTTCTCAGTAGATTTGTTTAGAAGATTTTTATTTTCATAACACAATAAAAATAAAAGAAAAAATCTGTTTTCAGGTTTGTGCCCAAGTTCTTCAGATTTTACATGCCCTGAAACAATGAATTTTTCATTGTTCTCCTTAAATAGACACAGAAGGATCTTTGCTGAGTAAAATGATTATGGGTGATACAAAATAAACATTAAAGCAGCCCAAGATCACATATACATGAACTCTGGAGATCATCATCTGTCAGTATTGTGACATTTTAATGAATTACTTAAGATAATTGGTGCAATTAAAACATTTCATCCTGATCTTTTCTCTAAAGTTAATCTTCATTTTAAAAAAACTAAAGTAATTGGGTCATGTTTGATGAAGGACAGGTGTTGGATTATGCCAGTACTTTGAGTTTAAGCAGAGACTGAGGTTTCCTCAAAAGAGAAACACAAGTCTTAGTAACTTTTTAAAACAGAGTGTTTCTAGGTATACTTTTCTATACATGCTACAAAGGAATCACAGTTTAGATTATACCATGTTTCTATGTTTTGGCAGTTGAGTGCAGAGAGAGTGTCCCTTGTGAATTCTGTGAATTATGCTCAAATCTTTACATAATCAGATCTTTTATTGCAATCAATTAGGCTCACGGCTTGGTCTAATTTTTGAATTTTTTGAGGATGCAAATACAGCCTGATTTACATAAAATACTGCAGCATGTAAAGATGCTGATATGAATGAAGGAGATGGAGTTTATTTTAACTCTGAATCTCTATGGGTTTAGGCTTTTTAAAAATGTGCTTCTTATGTTTTAATTGACAGTATTGAACAAGAAAAAAGTATCTTGCTAATTGAAATCTACTGTAAATTCCCATTGATGTCAGCAAAGATGCTGTAGTCCAGTGGATTATTATATTTAAAAAGCAAATCATTAATATTCTGGTAAAGTTATCCTTTTCTTCATAATTTCTATTACTTATTTTCCATCATGCAATTACGGATTAATTACTTCCTAACAGTTTTTAATAGATCAGTGCTTTGTATGGTTTTAATGGTTTTAATTTAGCAAAGAGGAGGTACAGTCCATTACACATAATTAACATTGCAGCTACTAATACATTCATGGTTAGTGTCAGGGAAGTCATTAGATTACAGGAATATTCTCCAGTCATTGCTCAGCACTGAGTTCTTCTGGGCATGTTTGAACTGCAACTGCATTTTTAAATCCCTTGGTGCATTTCTGAAGGATCCTGCAAGCAGCATTGGATTAGATTTTGGAAAAAAAAATATTCTTGTTCTACCAGTACTATAATACAGAATATTTGGCAAATTTTACTCTAAATTGTTTATTTCCTCAATGTAAAACCAACAAGCATGACATGCCCTGAAAATTCCAAATAATAAGACTTGCAAACACTAAAGCAGAGCTATAAGCTCTGAATAACTTCTAGCACATTTCCTATCCAAATTACCTTTGCTTATACAAAACAACTGGCCAAATTTAGCCAGAGTATAGTCTAAATTTCACCAACTCCAGAAGAATTCAGACATTTTAGACTAGAGCTGAATGTCATGCAAAGTAATGTTTTCCCTACTTCTCCTAAGATGCTATTTTTTAAAATGCATGCATGGCTGGAGTTTGAGCAAGTTGTGCTGAAGCTGTGCAAGCCCTACAGGAATTTAAGCAGGATGAAATGGCAGGTTGGCAAGGTTCACAATATGAGCCACATCCTGACTTCAGAAGTAAGCAGAGCAGACTTCTTTATGATATCTGAAGTTATGAAATTTTGAAAATATGTGTAAACATATTTTTCACCATTAAAAATCAAAGTTAAAACCTTAAAATAGAAAAACCATATCTTTCTTTTCAAACACAATTTGTTTTATATTTTGGTTTAGTGTGTCTGTATTTAGAAATTTTTCTGTCTTCATGAATTGTAGTTTAGCAAATTGTGCCAATATTTTGGTATTAAAATAAACTAACACATCAAAGACCATTTAAAATAAAACAGTCTCATTCTTACAGCCACCAAAACCCAGTCATTTCCATCTTTCTGTGCTCATTGATATTGCAAAGCTCAGGGAAATGTAGAAGTTTAAAAAAAACCAAACCAAACCCAACCTCTTAAAATATCAGCTACCACACTACAATGTGTAATTTTCATCATGAATGTTTTATACAGGAGATGTTCAGCAGTGGGGCTGGTTCATTAGCTCTGGGTTGTGCAATACCCAAGTACAAAGTTGGCCTCATTTTCATAGGTGCTTACAGCTCATAATGAAGTCTGTGTAATCTTACATTTGCTGTACTGTTCTGTAAATCAGGCCAGCAGCTTTCAATAGGGATAGTAATTAGAAGGAAACTGGTGATACAATGTTTAATTTGTGGGATAAATAAGCTTGAGTAGGGGTATATGCCCATTACTGAATGGTTCTAACAACTATTGACAAATTTGGTCAAAGAAAATAATATTAGAAATATTATATATAATATAAGAAAATAATATATATAATATAAGAAAAAAAATTATACATACATGTGTATATGTGTATATATATATACACACGTATATCCTGTAGTCCCAGTGCAGACTTTTCCTGTTAATCCTCCATCTCAGCACACTATCTTCTATATACTTAACCATTTTCCTTCAAGGTCAGTGCTTCCAGTCCATAGCCCATAGACACTGATATTTCCCTTTACTCCTACTATACACAAGTACCCCCTTCCAGCTGGCTAACCACATTTATATGCTGAGAATGACTACTATGGTATGGAATATTCCATTGGCCGTTCCATTGTTCTATCTATGCTCCTTATCAGCTTCTATGGAAAACTGAAAAAAGTCCTTGAAAAATATGAACATCATCTGGCAACAACTAAAGCAATATGCATTATTGACATTTGTTTCATAGCAAATCTGAAACACAGCAACCACTAAAAAAATTAAAAATTAACTCTACTCCAGGTGAAAGAAGGACACTATCTGATGTGGATATGGAGTGGGAGCTACAGGTCTGGAAGGATTAAGCGGGTTGAGTTTTGGGGTGAATTGTATCTGCTAAATTCTTTTTGCTGCTTGAAAACTAAAGATGAAATGTGCTTTGAAGACTGGGAGGTAACAAATAAAATAGCACACTTTTCAACACTTGAAAAAAAAGACTAATTACTGGATAGCCTGGAGCTATGCATGAAGTTGCTGGGTAGATTTAATAATCTAAATTAGGAGGTTAGTGTGGAATTCATCTTGCCCAACTTCATACACTTACAACATATGCTATAGGCATATACACTTAAGCAAGTTACTTCAGGTTTCCTATATATTCTTGTTGGGTTTTACATTTAGGATTCTGCTTTGGCATTTCCAAATCATCATAAGAGATACCTATTTCAAAGGCAGCCTATGACAGCTGGGGAAAGCTAACTAGTGCTGATGTACTGCTGATAAGAAAAGGAAGGTTTTTTTTTTTTTTTTTTTTTTTTAAATGGGCACATCAAAGACCATTTAAAATAAAACAGTCTCATTCTTACAGCCACCAAAACCCAGTCATTTCCATCTTTCTGTGCTCATTGATATTGCAAAGCTCAGGGAAATGTAGAAGTTTAAAAAAAACCAAACCAAACCCAACCTCTTAAAATATCAGCTACCACACTACAATGTGTAATTTTCATCATGAATGTTTTATACAGGAGATGTTCAGCAGTGGGGCTGGTTCATTAGCTCTGGGTTGTGCAATACCCAAGTACAAAGTTGGCCTCATTTTCATAGGTGCTTACAGCTCATAATGAAGTCTGTGTAATCTTACATTTGCTGTACTGTTCTGTAAATCAGGCCAGCAGCTTTCAATAGGGATAGTAATTAGAAGGAAACTGGTGATACAATGTTTAATTTGTGGGATAAATAAGCTTGAGTAGGGGTATATGCCCATTACTGAATGGTTCTAACAACTATTGACAAATTTGGTCAAAGAAAATAATATTAGAAATATTATATATAATATAAGAAAATAATATATATAATATAAGAAAAAAAATTATACATACATGTGTATATGTGTATATATATATACACACGTATATCCTGTAGTCCCAGTGCAGACTTTTCCTGTTAATCCTCCATCTCAGCACACTATCTTCTATATACTTAACCATTTTCCTTCAAGGTCAGTGCTTCCAGTCCATAGCCCATAGACACTGATATTTCCCTTTACTCCTACTATACACAAGTACCCCCTTCCAGCTGGCTAACCACATTTATATGCTGAGAATGACTACTATGGTATGGAATATTCCATTGGCCGTTCCATTGTTCTATCTATGCTCCTTATCAGCTTCTATGGAAAACTGAAAAAAGTCCTTGAAAAATATGAACATCATCTGGCAACAACTAAAGCAATATGCATTATTGACATTTGTTTCATAGCAAATCTGAAACACAGCAACCACTAAAAAAATTAAAAACTGAAAAAAGTCCTTGAAAAATATGAACATCATCTGGCAACAACTAAAGCAATATGCATTATTGACATTTGTTTCATAGCAAATCTGAAACACAGCAACCACTAAAAAAATTAAAAATTAACTCTACTCCAGGTGAAAGAAGGACACTATCTGATGTGGATATGGAGTGGGAGCTACAGGTCTGGAAGGATTAAGCGGGTTGAGTTTTGGGGTGAATTGTATCTGCTAAATTCTTTTTGCTGCTTGAAAACTAAAGATGAAATGTGCTTTGAAGACTGGGAGGTAACAAATAAAATAGCACACTTTTCAACACTTGAAAAAAAAGACTAATTACTGGATAGCCTGGAGCTATGCATGAAGTTGCTGGGTAGATTTAATAATCTAAATTAGGAGGTTAGTGTGGAATTCATCTTGCCCAACTTCATACACTTACAACATATGCTATAGGCATATACACTTAAGCAAGTTACTTCAGGTTTCTCTTTAAGGTCAATGGGAAAAACAGAAATTGATTCATTAGGTCTATTATAGAAAATCAGTTTAGAAAGAGAAAATTTACTCCCTGTTTCTCCCACTGACCTTGAAGAGAAGCCTCAAGTGACCATGTCAGGTCTTCATATCTGCTTTTGGTCAGACAAATCTCACCTTTAGGCTCTCTACACGGTTAACCTTCACCAGGCAAGACAAAGGAGAAGCCTACTTTAGGCACTTTGAACTGTCCTTTTGCTAACTACTGACAACAAAAGAAAACCAAAGACGACTAGATTTAGCTTTTCAGTTAGATATTTACAAATTACACATAACAAATTCCTCTGTCCTCATTTTCACTGTATACACTGGTGACAATCTAAGGAACAGGAATGTATTGCATGGTAATTGAGTTAGTTGAAAATGTAGATGACATTTACGTTAATTATAACTGGAATGGGCTGGATTCAAAAAAATTTAAAGAAACTGTATAGATTGGCAGTATGACAAGCAGAATCCAAGGAACAGGAACTCAGGATAATTTAAAAATTAACATACCAAAATATAGATTGTATTACAGGTATTAATAACTTTGCAAAGAACAGAGCAGTGGCTTAGATTTTTTTTAGATATTCTGTTTTATCTTTAAATAGGTAAAATTAACTCCAGTTCCAGAGTGAAGGAACTGCAATGTATTTCCTTTAATGTCTTTGCATGCTCATCATGTTTTTCTTAAAAAGGAAAAAAAAATACTTCAGTGATGTTACCAATAAGAAAATAAATGCAACCGTTTAGGATCTATACAAAAAATATTCCCTCACGCCCAGGACTCCCAGTGCTGAAAAGTAGTAAAGTAAAAAGCAGTTCAGGTAAAGAGAAACAATGAACAGATTATATGATCATATATAGCTTTAGACTTGTCAAAGAATGCAGTACAACAGGAAAAAAAATGGTTCTTCATTTGTTGTGGTTCGTATGTGCTATAAGGTTGAATTGCATTTCAGGTAGTTATAGATTGGCTTGAAATTAACCGATATACACTGCTGATTAATAGGCATTTATGGAATACAAGATGCCTAGGAAGACAATGGACAAAAATAAGAAAGAACAAAAACATGATTTAAAGCATGAAAAATAGCAATCAGGATGAAATGCATATTTAAAATTCAGATATTCCAAATCTAAAGATTGTTTCACTCGCTTCTAATGCAAGTGTCTTCCAAGAGAGCCAAAACCAGAGGTCAACTGATTTTTTTCCTGTGTACACTTGCTATTGCAGATGTTCATTCCTGGATTAAATACAAAGAACCCCCTGAAAAGATTCTGGAAATGGCATTTGAAAGCCATTTTGATGGCTTCCAGAGCTACTGAACGTTCTAGATGAATTAGCATAAGATGCAGTGTCCTGCGTAGATCAGCAGTGAGTGCACTGTCTTCATTGCAAAGATGAACCAAAAAGTGTGCAATGAGTTGACCAATGTACAATGTTGAAATATAGGATGCATCTTGCTGTAGAAATTTGGATTGATTTTAGTTTTCTCACTGCTAAGTTATACTATACAATAACATCAGCATGCAAAAAAAGAATTTTTAGTGCTCTCTATAAAATTGAGTCCTAATAGATTGATATGCAACAGCATTTGTACAAAAGCTCTTATGTGGCGATTTTCAGTCAACCTAAATTAGTGTTTCATTCTGTAAAGGAAATGCTACTACAGAAAGAACAAGAATTTTCAACATTTTGGACTCATCAGTTATTCTGGGAAGGTCTTCCACTGCACTGTGATAGTTTAGGAAGATGTAAAAGTATTTTGATTAAAAAAAAAAAGAGATAAGATTCAGTCATTATCAGTCTTGAAAATTAGTGTATGTGTTTGCTTCTGACGGTGTATTCTGCTGCATAGCTACTAAGAAATTTTAAAGGTAAGAACACTATGTGATACCACCAATCTCAAGAGTTTCAGAAAATCCTGATATTTTGGTAAGGGTTAAGGTTGAAGGTTTATCAGTGTACCGAATATCACAAACTCTCTATGCAGCTAGAAGCATCTTTCTTACTTTTGAGGTCAGCTAAGGTTGTGCGCAGCCTTTTTAGTAAGAAAGACACAGGGGTTTATTGTTTTGGTGATTTAAGGATTTAAGTAGAAAGGTACTCATTAGAATGCAATATTGATACTTGAAGGACTGGCAGATTTTTAGTAGAAAATTATTAAGATGAGAGAAGTGGTATATACCCTACCTCTCTTTGAGAGATGTGAAAAGGAATTTTATGAGTACCATGGAAAAGTGAAATCTAAGCTTATGGCAAATAGAGTAGAAAATTTCTGTAAGCTGCTCTGCTGGATGTACAGAAATAAGTTGCCTGTGATAAAGACCCCCATTTCTGTGGATTTAGAGGTGCTCTGAGAAGGTCAAAATCATCTTTCTGAACTTGAACTTGACAAAGAAGATAAAAGCTCTCAAGCCTATAATGAGATTGAAATTTTGATTGGTGTCCTTTGGGAATAGCTCGCAGCAATTGTGATTTTATAATGCTATAGAATAATTTTTGTTGCAGTCAGTCATACAGAGGTGATGAAACTGGGGTATGCTCATATTTAGTGTATTCCCTTGATACGTTGAATTGTCGTCTTAGTCTACTGGCTGTAGAGTCTTCTGGACTAAATGAGTTGCATAAATTAGACAGAATATAAGGAAGGACAGGGTTTTCTCCCTGCAAAAAAGGGCCTTTGAACTGAATCAGGCTAAATCTAGGTCACTGCCTGAAAAGACTCTGTCAACCCTCCGCATAGCTTCTAATAGTTATCAGCAATAAGTGTAAAAGCTTGACCTACAAATCCACAGCTCTGCTTCCAGCTGTGACCATGGTGAAAACACTGAGAGGCTGCAGCTACTTTTTGATGGACTCATTTTGATCACACCTTCCAGATGGAGAATGTCACATAAGTGCTGCCTTTTCGTGAACCTTGATCCAAAGAGTTTTTTGAGGAGCCTTCCAGATCAGAGTGGGTGGCTTCTGTGACCTGTGTCATCTGAATAGTTCACCTGTCCCTCAGCATTTTCCAGTGAGAAGATAGCTTGAACTGATAACATTTGATAAATTCATTTCAAATTACCTCTGCTGTTCTCTACATATTTTCTAAAATAGGTGATTCAATAAGCTTAGCAGACACTTTCCTTTTCACCTTCTAAAGCATGTTTATTGCAACTGTGATTTGTGTAGATTTTTAGCATATACCTATTTTACATTAATTACAATTACACAATACAATTATCCAATTCATTTTCTTTTAAGGACAAGTTTAAAAAAGAAAAGCAGTTTCTTTGCAGTAAAAGTTGATTTAATCTTTTATTCATTCATAATTATCCTATTACATGATTTTTCTGCTATATTCATATATAAATAATATTAATAGAATTTGAAGCCAGAAAAATATTTTAAGTGTCTCTTTGACCTCTTAGATAATATTAATATAAAATTCCTGAAATCGATTGCTACATCTAACTTCATAAGCTCCATTTGAATGCATCTTTTATAAGGACATCAATCCTAACTGCAGATGATGAAGAATCTGTCATGTTCCGATGATCACTCTCACTTTCTTACTATTAAATATGGTGTCATTTTTCCAATTTGAACTCTGCTAACTTCAGACTTCAGTTGTTGATTCAAATTCTAGTTATCTGTAAAATCCCTTAATCCTCTTCTTGACCTCATGAGCTTGACAGTTTTTAGGTGAGAGAGCAGTTGAAGGAAACAAAAGGCCATTGAATCCTAAATATTGCCAAATCACCTAATAGGTAATTTATTGCAAAATCATCTGAAACAAAAGTCTTTTGACAGGTGGTCTCAGTCCAAGATGAAGGCGCTTCCTTCCCCACTAGGAACGGCAACAAAAGTCTTTATAGCTTACTGTCTTGGCAAAGGCATCTTTATCTGCTCCTTTGGTGAAGCTACAGTTAAGTAGTTCCTGGGGGTGGGAAAAAACATCCTATTTTTCATTTCAGATAGATATAGATATTTATAATAACCATGCCTAAATATAAACTACTGTGCAACTATGAATGTCTTTATGCAGCCGAGCACCGTCAACTTCTTAGCTTAGTTCTCTTATTCTTATGCTTGTACTTTAACTGACGATCCAGCCTTGATGAATTCAGCTGTTCTTGTTAAGCCACTTCAGGATGAAAAAAGAAACAAGAGTTGTCTTCACTTTATGTTACCTGTATCTAGTGTACATTGGTTTAGATGTCACTTCCCAAATACCACCTGTCTATACAAATGTGCATTTGTAAACCATTGCACTCATTTGATCATGAATTAGATAATCAAGGCAAGGTAGACAAGGCAAGAGCTGAGGCACTAAGGAAGTGTCTTACAAAAGAAGTTAGAACTCACTGAAAGATTCCTCATGGACAAGGAGTATGAACTGCTATATGAATATGGCTTTTTTCTCATTTAGAAAATCTCATATACCTTTTACATATATATACACACACGGAGACTCCTTGAAGTCTTTTTTCTTAACTGAAAGGTAAATGAAAAAAAAAAATCAATTAAAATGGTATACCAATATGTGATTTTCAGAACTCCCAGTCTATAGCAAGAACAAGTCCATACATGTGTTTTCTTTTGATAAATTCCTTCTGGTTTTCTCTTGATAACTTTGGTAAGAGTGAAATACAACAGTGATGCTACAGGATGAAAACAGAGAAATAAAAGATATTGTAGATGACAACCTAAGAAACAGGCTCAAGACCAGTCGGGAAATGATCTCAGGAGAGAGTATATCAGATATTCTTTTCATGCTGTACTTGAGTATAACCAAAAGACCAGTAAGGTGATACACGCAATATTTTTGGAGCATGTCCTAGTGTAGTAATAAGAGAACCTTAATTCTCTGCTTTCTCCCTGCTAATCCCCTGTTTTTGAAAACTGCCCTCAAATTTACCTTTGCTCCTGCACTCTCTGCAGCACTCTTTTACACTTCAATTTTCCTTGTATGGTGTAAAAGCAATAAGAGGAAGAGAATGAAGGCAATCTTTTTATTACTTGCTTTGGAAAGAGCTGCAGAAATATATTTCTTTGCTTCTTCTTTCTGGCCTTCTGGCCATGCTCAAGTTTAAAACTGCAATATTGAATAGGTCTCTTTTGAGGATTAAATACTACAGCTGAGGTGACTTCTCAGATTAAAATTTCTTTCTCTGACAACTTCAGTCTTTTAAATAAATTGTAATATTTGTTTTTTCTCCAGTCAAATATCCATTTATGGGATTGTATCTGAGATTAATACATATTCTGAAATTATTGCTACATAGGGACTTGCTACTGATATGAAATCAAACACACTGATTGTAAATGCAATGAGTACCTGTAGAAGATTATGGAGTATGTTTTTATGAGCTTCGTTTCTGCTTCTGTACTGTACTGCTAGTGGTCACCTTAGATGGCTATATAAAGCAAACTCAGGATGATCTCCACATAATGGAATGTAAAATACATTCCTAAAATCTTTCTTTTGTCGGAGAGCAGACCAGATTATGTTGACTCAGACACGTTCGTTAATCCTTATGTATGCTTAGAAGACACTGGGCAAACAATCAAAATCCATTACTTATGGGGCATTGTTAATCATGGTAGAGAACATTTTTATATTAATCAGTTGTAGGCAAGGAAAAATATATTAAGAATACTCTGTAAGAGATTTATTTATGATGGTAGCTTAGTACTTGCGGTTTAAAGAATAGTGCATATCTTTATTGCAACCATGTCAAAGTAAGTGGCACTATACTATGGATAAAAACAGATACAGTGTGTTTTGGCCTTTATTTCTGAGAATACTGTCAGTATTAACATTAGCTAGCATCCACATCAGTTGGACCGATTAATGTAAATTCTTTCAAGCTATTTCTCCTGACTGGAGCAGTTCAGTGTAGCAATAGCAAAATTTTTTACATGGATTTGTGTTGTTTTACATGTTTCCTGAGTGTATTTTAAAATAATGCCTAATATTTGTGTTTATTTTTCTGATAATAGTGACAATCCCAAAACTTGTATTATGACAAATGTGGTAAAAATTAGTTTGGCTACACAAGGACAGAGAACTACCTGGGAAGATTGCACAGCTCTCAACTATGAAGCCTGTTGGTTTTCCTGACTTTCTTTGATGAAATAGATTGCAGAAAGACAAAGAATAATCTTTAATTGTTTCTGCAGCTGTACACTAAGGGTCCAGAGTACGCAATTAATAGACTTCAGAATTATTAGGCTGCTTATGTCCCTGGTGTAGAAACAAGATGTGGAAATAGTCTTGCATGAATGCAAAACCTAGCCCATTACAGAATCTTACAAACTAGCATTTCCACAGAAACAGCAAGAAACTTCCCACTTAATCCCCAAACTGATTCCATTACATGTATCTTTTTTCTCTGTATGGCAGCACAAGATCGATGGGGCTGCTGGCATTAATACAAACAGGAGCTTGAATTTTTTTCTGAATTTACTCCAGTATGACCTAAGCCTGATTAAGAATTCATATCCCCAGTGGAGTTTGGAAAGATTACTGGATTACTAAACAGAGGTGAAGTAGTAGCCAAACCTGTGTCAAGAAATCAGGAACATCTCACTGTTGATGCATTGTCAGCAGCATTTTTTTTTTTTCTGCTGTGTGTCTGCAACTCTTCTGCGTTTACACAAGATAAAAATTAAGATACGCATGGCTTTTTACTCCAGATATTACTAATATCTGTCTGCTTAATATGAAATGCACATATACAGTGCCTTTGGGTCATCAAAGTGATTCTTTTTGGCTTATGGTTATAATTACACTGATACTTTGGTCATGAGTCCTAAAAATTGTGGTGGAAATAAATTCATGGACCAGAACACTGGTGTTCATTAATTTCTCTTTTTTAAATACAGGCTTGAGGTGCTGGGAGAGTGCTTTTCCTCCTAACCAAAGTGATAACTAAGACTGTCTATGTGGTGGCCACTACTTACTACTAAGGAGAAAACCCAGCAGTACCAGATAATAATTTTATACTATACCTTCTCTGCAAAAAGCACTTTTAAATATGTACTTCACACTACTGCTCAAACATAGGTGCCAATCTGTTGCTGATGCCTTTGTATTCTACAGCTTGCATGCTTTTCCTGCCAAGAGGCACAATTTTTCTCTTTGAAGTGGCCTGTGCCTTCCATCATGTTGTCTGTTTTGCAGCCAGCAACTTAAGAAGTTGGACACTAAAACTGCACTTAACTAAAAGTGCCTTTTACAGTATTCTTGAAGTACAGTCTCATACAACTACAAGAATTCTGCCTCATTTCTAGCTTGTCAATATGCCCGAAGGCTTAACTTGTGATGATAATACCATAAGGCTTTGGAAAAATGAACGTAACATTGCAACATATACTGAGAAATTTTATAAACAACATCTGTTGTTCTCATTGACCAATGCAGCCGAAACTACAACAGCAAGGATGAGCCTGAGGTGCTGTAGTTGATCACTGAGGACAGAAGCAGGGAGGAAACAAGCATATTGCCTCCATGTTCTCTGGTTTTGTTTTGTTTATTAGCTTTGCATGCGTTTTTATTGCTCCAGGCAAAACCAGCAATATCAGGAAAAAAAATCAAAGCTCTGCAATTTGTATTCAGTTGAAAATAAATTTCCTTTCCTTTAACAAAAATATACAAGCATCTGCACACATAACCACCAGAATGAGAGAGAAAAAAAGTTTCTTGCTGACAGAAACTCTCTTTACCTCATCGGGGCATTGTTGCTTTCATTTTCAGAAAACCTGTTCCAGCATCATTTGAAACACACTCTTTCCACTTGGTCAAGAGAAGAAAAAGATTAATTTTTCTGTGAAAGATGGCTTTACATGCTGATTGTGTCTAGGTCTTACTGGATATCAGGAAAAGGACTTTAAGATACAAGGCTACCCCCAGATGCATGTTTGAATAGTTCGGTGCAGAATTTTTGCATAAAATCCATCCAAAGAAAAATTTGCTCTATCTTTAGAGTTCCCTTTTTTTTTCCTGTGAATCCAGGAATGAACTTCTAAGTGTCACGATTTCTAAGTGCCATGGAAACCCCCCAACAGTAATACTGAGGATCTGTTGTTTGAAGCATCTGTATTGGTTGGTTTTGAGCTTGTCATGAAGCTGCTATCTTCTTAGGTATGCAAAGGTCTTTTGTGAACCAGGGTAATCATCACCAGTCAGGGAGAAGTTAAGGAAAACACCAAAGAATTGTCCATGAGCTGGATATGGCAAATGAAGTTAAATGGTGGTGAATAGAGTTAAATCAAGTGGGTGGCCAGTCACAAGTGGTGTCTCCCAGGGCTCGGTATTGGGGCTGGTTCTCTTTAACATCTTTGTCAATGATCTGGACAAGGGGATGGAATGCACTCTCGGTAAGTTTGCAGATGACACCAAGTTAGGTGGGAATGTAGGCCTGCTTGATAGGACAAGAGGAAATGGCCTCAAGTTGCACCAGGGGAGGTTCAGATTGGATATTGGGAAAAATTTTTACACTGAAAGGCTTATTAAGCATTGGAATGGGCTGCCCAGGGAAGTGGTTGAGTCACCATCCCTGGAGGTGTTCAAAAGTGACATAGTGTTTAGTGATGTGCTTTTTTGTGTTTTTTTTATCAGAGTTAGGTTGATGGTTGGACTAGATGATCTTAAAGGTCCCTTCCAATGTAGACAATTCTATGATTCTATGATTCTGTGATTCTAATGCAGATATTTGCCGTGCTAGAGTCACCTGATATGAAAGACTCTTCAACATTTCTATTGACTAGGAGAAAGCAACCTGCTTTTTGAGTGTGTTTTATAAAAATTGTGTAATAATCATTAATGAGAAAGGAGAAATCATTTAGCATTTAGCTCCCGAGGTACATGGAAAATGCTTTGTAACTATGCATAATATTCTAATATACAAGAACTTATAAGGTAGCAGTTCACTAAACGCTAGCTTTACTAACATGTACAGGCAATCATACCACATCATAAGAATTCCATCTTCTCGTTTTATGTTGTTAACTCCTCATAAGCCTCACAAGTCAGCAATGCAATCAGTTTTATAACAAATTGGTGGTAAAGTGCAAGCCAATAAAGATATTGTTGAAGAACCTCAATATTTTCAGCATCCTAAATTAACTAATGTATCACTTCAGTGAATATTTTCCAACCATCTTTTTTCATCTGGCAGAAGAAATGCATAAAACCTATTGGGTTGTAGTATACCATGCATGAAAGAAGTACCAATGTTACATTCATTGGCATTTGAATTCGACCATTTTTATGAGGCTAGTAGTAGTACTGAATGATTAACTTGAATATAGCTTAGTAATATTGTTTTAACTAATTGGACTTGATATCAAGCTTTACCCAGTCCCATATAGAATAGGGAAAAAAAAGAACTACCTTTGCAAATTGCTTTTCTGTAATCATGTCAGTTGTGGGGTTTTTTTTGACTGGGGAACTAAAAATGTTGCCTATGCAATAGTAGGTAGAGGTGTAATATGCATCCTGTGATAGTGATGGGAGGGAACATAAGGGACTGCATAAACCATTCAGTGCCATGTGAGCAGAAACATATGCGTTATATAGGAAAATGATCATGTGGTGGCTATGGAAATGCCAGCGATCCCTGCTTCCATCACTTATTCAGCACATCTTCTGGAAGTGTGATAAATGTCTACATTTTTTATGAATTTAGAAATACTATGGTGAGTTAGAGTTATAATTTGTCCATCATAAGAGGTGATGGAGCAATTGCAGTTTTTATGGTTCTCTCCAAAGCACTATTCTTTCTCCATAGCTAAAAATGTCCTCACTTCCTCAAGTGTTAAATCAACTACGCCGGATGGAAAATGGCAGGACAAAAAGAGAGGAGTTAACTTTGTATGTTCCCTGTTGATTAATCTTGGGGGAGGCAGATTTTTTTGTGTTGCTGTCTTTGGAATTGTATGGATTAAATCACGATGCTGCCCAGAAGTTAAAAGAAAATAGTCATATTCTTTCAGAAAATTAAGAGATCTGGTTAGTAGAATGCAGAATAGTTTGTAAAATGTTCACGTTAAACTACTGTCAGTTTACATAATGAATATTTCTGTCATTTTTTTATTGCTTATGTTACTTTCTGATTATATGAAAAGTATTTCACATTCAAAAATCACATCTTCAAAGACTTTGAGAACAATACAGAAAAGCAGTAGGTGCCTGTTTGTACTGATCTCCATAAAAATAGAATTGTGCTCCATTCTGTACAGGAGGTCTTATTCTTGTGAACTGGGAGAGAATACTGCTAATCAAATATGAAAAAAAAATCTGGAGTTTGATGCAAAATAAGATTGCATCGTTTTCTGCTATTTTTTTCCACCCAGCATAATTTATAGTCCTGTGCAATCTCAGGGAAAGACAGTTAAGAAAATTTGAGTTTAAACTCTCAACTGCTCTGGGCTGCTGTCATTGAAAATGTAATTTTAATTTGTATATCAGGAACCAGGAGTAGACAAAAGAGACTTTTCACCCAGAAAAAGAGATTGCTTAGAACTTGGTCATTCCAACTAAAGTGTAATTGTGTGTTTGTATTATAAAACTATCTAGATGTTTCTTGAACTACAGTGTAGTGTGATCATTAGTCATTGATTATCAATACTAGCTAAGAGGCCATGTATTTAAATGTAATTTTTGTGGAATTTATTAAGCATGAAAAGAATAACAGAATAACAGAGAAAGTCACTGAAGAAAACTGCAAAGAAACATCTGCAACTTTTTTTAAAAATTTCATTATGGTTGTGAATTCATTTTAATTGCTTGAATAGAGATTTCATTTATTTTAGTCCAGAAATGATCACTTAGATCATTACAAGTTCTTACTATTTAGGAAGTGGACAGAAGCTCAGCTTCTGCAAAAAACCTTTTCCCCTTTCTGACTGTAAAGTGAATGAAGATGAATGAAGAGAGAAAGAGGAAAGTATTGCCTTGCTTTGCAAGATTTTCTGCAGAAAATTCTCACTTGAGAAATTCACTTTGAGCTTTTGCCCTCTTTTGTCCTGTGAAGTTGTGTCCTACTTCCTCTTATGAGTCTTCAGGGCACCAAAAGACACCACAAATGGGACGGGAGCTTGGATGTACATGGTAAGACCAGTGTG
This sequence comes from Calidris pugnax, assembly GCF_001431845.1. Taxonomy (NCBI): domain Eukaryota; kingdom Metazoa; phylum Chordata; class Aves; order Charadriiformes; family Scolopacidae; genus Calidris; species Calidris pugnax. The sequence continues at coordinate 21,991,518 of NW_015090922.1, forward strand.
TTAGAATTAATGGGATCCACAAAAAGGGAAGTGGCATAGGCAGCAATGGGAATAAAAGGCCATTTGCTTTCCTTCTGCGGGAATAAAAGCTCAGCAGCATGAAAAATGCACCGCTGTTGCTTTTCTTCATATCCTTTATTTTTTCTTTCTTTGTCCCTTTGTTGTATGGGATGCCCAATGGACAATAGGCAGAATGTTGGTCCAAAGTGCAGGAGGCACACCAGGAGTTCAAGGAGAATGCTTACTCCATGCCTAGTTGTGAGCCCATCTATATTACTATAAGGAGTTGTTGCGATGGCTTTTTTTTTTTCACTGCTGCAGAAGTGTCTGTCTCTCCATTAACTGCAACAAAACCACCTTCTTTAATTACGCCACATCTGTTTACTTTAGTAACAAAACAACACCAGCACCAACACCAAAACATAGCTTGTTTCTTAGGAACAAAGAAACTAAAACCCAGAGGAAACTGCCTCAGAATTGCTGAGAGCCATGAAGCTGTAGTTATCTGGGAAAATTTCTAGCATAGTACTGACTGAAAATCTTCTTGCAATTTAACAGAAACCCATGCACCCACAATTATTTCACATGATCCATGTGCATTTAATACCAGCACCACTGAGGTTCTCGTGTACAATGTAATACTGCATGTTCTTGCCCTTCGGCTAAACTGTTTGTGAAAGTCAAACATACTCAAGACTTTCCCCTTCAATACCACATAAATAAATCACTTAAGCTTTCATTTGCTCCCTTGTTTCCACATTTGTGCCAGCTTTCTCATTGGGAATGTAGAAGCTAGGTGGGACTGCAAAATACAGTTCTATTTTTCTATATATAGGAGAGGCAATCATACAGTGCAGTTACTGCTCTTATCCTCTGGGCTATTAATGAATCCTCTCTGCTCTTTGTACTTGTCTAGAAACACAGAAGAGTCCAACTAATCCATATTTCTTGCCTTACTTCCTCTTCCTCTCCATCCCCTGCCTTTCCCCTCCCTTGCCCTGCTTTGCCTTGCAGTCTTACATAGTAATGATTCCAAAGCTTACTTCCTCCAAGGATCCCTTTGACATATAAGGAAATTTCCTGCATTAATTGCATTTTTCTTATGGTTTTAGATACCTCCTCTTTCAGCTCTGGACCTCTTCTTCCTTTTTATATTCCCTAGGATACTATTTCTCCCACATGCTTTTGTATATTGCCTTAGTTAGCTATTTCTCTCTATTCAACTCTATTTCCTCTTACTCCCAAACATCTCAACAATTTTTTTCCTCAGGGGGTAGCTAAGAAAGATAACATGGAGAATTCATGGTCCTACCAGAGTCCTGGCCCTCCCTACCACATTCTCTTTCTCACCCAGCTTCCTCTTGCTGTAGAGAAGGCATAGGCATATTAGAAGAAAGATGAGTGCTCTTCTGTACCCGCGTCAGCTGTTATTTGAGCTGTTGTTAATATTCTCCCTTTAACAGTCAGCTCCTCTGAAGAGTTTGTATCATAAGAATTACTATCATAGTATCTCAAGTTCTGAGGCTTCAACAAACTGGAGATTGCTGTCCACAACACTTTCCTCCAAGGAATGAAACTGATAGGGAATAAGAATCTGAGACAATCTCAAGAACTTCATAATTTGTGTGTGTGCTTTTATCCCAACCTATTATTTTTACATCTTTGCCGGAGACATGGACAGTGGGATAGAGTGCACCCTCAGCAAGTTTGCCGATGACACCAAGCTTGGTGGCACAGTCAACACACTGGAGCAAAGGGATGCCGTCTGGAGGGAAGGGGTGCCATCCAGAGGGACCTAGACAAGCTTGAGTGGTGGGCTCGTGCAAATTGCATGAAGTTCAACCAAGCCAATTGCAAGGTCCTGCACCTGGGACGTGGCAATCCCCTGTACAAATACAGGTTGGGTGGAGAATGGCTGGAGAGCAGCCCTGAGGAGAAGGACTTGGGAGTGCTCGTGGATCAGAAGCTCAACATGAGCTGTCAATGTGCACTGGCAGCCCAGAAAGCCAACCACAACCTGGGCTGCATCAAAAGAAGTGTGGCCAGCAGGTCGCAGGAGGTAATTCTACCCCACAATTCTGCACTTGTGAGACCCCACCTGAAGTACTGTGTCCAGCTTTGGAGTCCTCTACATAGAAAGGACAGGGACCTGTTGGAACGGGTCCAGCAGAGGGCCACGAAGATGATCAGAGGGATGGAGCACCTCTCCTATGAAGACAGGCTGAGAGAGCTGGGGTTGTTCAGCCTGGAGAAGAGAAGGCTCCAGGGAGACCTTATAGCAGCCTTCCAATATCTGAAGGGAGCCTACAGGAGAGCCGGAGAGGGACTCTTTGTCAGGAAGTGTAGTGACAGGACAAGAGGTAATGGTTTGAAATTGCAAGAGGGGAGATTTAGATTAGATTCTAGAAAGAAATTCTTTACTGTGAGGGTGGTGAGGCACTGGAACAGGTTGCCCAGGGAAGTTGTGGATGCCCCATCCCTGGAAGTGTTTAAGGCCAGGCTGGATGGGGCTTTGAGCAACCTACTCTAGAGGAAAGTGTCCCTGCCTGTGGCAGGGGGGGTGGAACGGTCCCTTCCAACTCTTACCATTCTGTGATTCCATGATTTTAGTAACCTGTTCCCAAATTGTTTTAATGGATGCACTCTCCATGAGTCTTTTACAAATAAAATTTAGGAAAAAACCCCAACCTGTTCTTTCCTTGCATTGCTTTTTTCATTGTTTGTGGCTAATTCTCTGTTACTGCATTGTTCATTTTATCATAATAATATTTTAACTGATATTGTCCAGAACAAGAGAAAACGCAAGCTGCACTAAAGCCGAATGATAAAAACCAGTTCTATTTAGAAGGTTAATTTCTATTTTCCAATCTGTTCAGGAAACTAGTACCTGGATTAGTTTGTCCTGAATGCGAGCTTCCTCTCTGCAAGGTCCTACCTTTATCAGATTTTCTCCTTTTGCTTGTGAAAATATCTGCTCTTTCAGATAAGGTGTATCAGATGTCAGTTATTTCAGTTTTAAGAAAGTGACTCTGCTCATGAGCAGCATGTTAGGCCATTAGAGTTTAGGGTTCACCCACCCTATCAGTTAAGTAAACAAGCAAGTCTTGACTAAAAAGTTGCTTCTACATCTAAGTCATGGTTTCTCTGTGTGGAGAAGTGACTCCACACAGAAGGTGAAGAAAAGTGACTCATTACAACTAAAATTAGGCTAAGAACAATATGAACCATGCTGGGAAGACTTAGTGAACTGAAAAGGTGTTCCATCCTGCTAGAATGGCCTTGTAGACACCTGTGAGCGAGGGAGAAGATAGGGAGAACATTGAAAAATGTCCAGGTAAAGGTGATAAGATAAAAAGAATAACAGATTACCAAGGACAAGTATTTTTAACAATTGTCTCAAATTTAGAAAATGTGCTGAGTTGCCTACTTAAAATATAATAACAGATTAATATAAAAATACTATGATTAAATGTTAGAATTACAGTAATTGTAATATGACCATAATTTTTAACTGTCTAGCATACTTTTCTTGTCTCCATTTTGAACTTCTACAGCTTGTGTTATAAGAAGAAATTATATAGGTTGACTGCTTTACTAGATTTGCAAGACATATTCATTATTAATAACCTACTCTTTGAAGAAATTATTCCTTGAAGAATTGTTGAAAATGGACTCCCTTAACATATTCATAAATATTAAAGTTGGGTTTGCTACATTGCTGGTACAGAAAACTAAATATAAACTTACAGAATTTTTTCTCCTTTCTTTTTAGGTGATAACACTAAAGTATATTAAAACAGTGTTGAAGGATGCATCTCTACTTTAAAATCAAATGTAAGTAACGACATCCTCATCTTGAACTGTGGATCCCTCACAGCAGGCTGAAAAAGATTAATTACAGTTCAATAGAGGAACCCCACTTTACACAGCAGAAACACATCTAAATGCTATGTTATTCTTCTCAGTCTCTCTGTTCACTCTAAGTCCCTTTTGCCCTTGGTCCAATTACCAGGTTCCATAATGGTGCTGAGTCTTCATCAAGTTAGTCCACCCTCTTGGACTGCCATTCTCAGACTGTGGTTGCATGGTCATTAATAGGGTATGACTTGATAAAGACTCCATGCTCACTTTAGCTAAGACATATATATCCCCAAGGGGGCCAGCAGAGTGGAAGGTGCTGATCTCTCTCTGGTGACTAGCAATAGGACACAAGGAAATGGAATGAGGCTGCATCAGGGAAGTTCGGATTGGATGTTAGGAACAGATTCCTCACTGAAAAGGTTGGTCTTGAACAGAGTCTTCAGGGAAGTGATCATGGCAACAAGCCTGTCAGTGATGCTTTTCGTCACATGGTTTAGTTTAGGTAGCCCTGTGAGGAGAAGGAAGTTGGAGTTGATGATCCTTATGGGTCTCTTCCAACTCAAGATATTCTGTGATTCTGTATAATACTGACACTAGTTTATTGGTTTTCTGGTAGTGCGAGCCAGGCAGTACCACATTTGCCTAAAGTTAAAGTTATGGGGAAAGCTCTTGAAGAAGTGTCCACTGGACCAACAGAAGGAACTTTGATTGAACACTTTGATTGTAGGGATGTAGCATTTCTGGGATAGCCTCAGGAGCCCCAAAACAGGATGTACTGAATTGCAGAAAGAAGTCCCAGTCTTCTCTAAAAGCAAACTCTTGTCTCCTCTGGTGAAAAGTCTGTGACTGTCTCGATTTCTAGAAAGCCAATCCTAATTAACTCCCACTTTGCAGTTCCCATTCCCAGAGACAATATCCCATTTCTAACCTTCCTTTCCTTTTTGAATGAACTCTTGTACCTTCTATCTTCTATGGCTTTGTAGAAGACAAGATTGTGGAAGACACAAGACTTGTATTCAATGTGAGGGACAGGATCAGCATTCAAAATGGTCTTGATAAATTGGAGGAGTATTCTAAAGTGAACAAATTTATATTAGTAAGGCCTTGTATTTGGAAAAAAACCAACCAACCAACCAAACAAATAATCAAAAGTCTATATACAAAATGTAAGTGGTAACAGGTTATGCTATCATCCCGCAGAGAATGACAGGCAGTTTATAAGAAACCACAACTGAAATATAACCCAATAAAATGGTTTTAGCGCAAGCAAGATGAACCTCAGTGTTGGTTATAGAAAAAGAAGCACTGTACACAAGTAATAAGAGAAGAAAAAATATGTTGTAATTGGCCTCTGCAAGGTCTGAGCTGGAACACCACATCAGGTCTTTGGCACCGTATATAAGGGAAGAAGTAGACAAACTGAAGTAACTAAAAAAGAAAACAACAAGAATATAAGGTTTAGAAGACATCTATCTTGAGAAAAAAAGCTAAAATCTGTTTTGTTTAAAAGTGAGAACTGAAGGCAGTGGTAAGGAGACATGCAACCATACTTCCAACATGGAAAGAGTACTAGAGAAAGGACAATTACCAGTTGCTCACTGTCACTGTTATACACTTGCTGAGGAAAAAGATAATTCATTGCAGCATTCAGGACAAATACTAATAAACTCTTTCAAAGTATAAGCACTGGCAAAGGCAACTGGGAGAGGCTAAGTAATCTCCTTCCACTAAGGGAAGAGCAGAAAACTACATTAAAGAGAATCTAAGGCAATTTTCCGGTGTCATTACTGGGGAAGATGTAGATGATCACTTAAGATCTTCCCTGCCTTGCACTTTAATGATTCTGTGGCAGTTTCACAGGAGCCCCTTATGATTGGTTGCAGCATTGGCATTGCCTGTTTGCTCTTTCACTATGCCTGTAAAGGAAATGAGATTTTTGTGGGCCAGGTGTAAAACTGGTATAATTTAACTGCCATGGTGCAGGTCTGTTACTACCCTATTTGGCCTTACGTTGGGGTTTTTTTAACATTTCAAGAATTTGTATCTGAGTTCGTAAATTCTAGAACTCCTGATAAACTTGGTTGAAGGGTTCGGCAATTATGTAACTGCTTCAGGTTTTTCAGCTTTAATTTTATATATGCTGAACGTACCTAGAGTAGCACATTTTCATTACATGAGGATAATTTAATATTTTCTAGAAGGGAAGCAGAATGCTCAAGTTCACCAGAAAACAAACAAGAATAACCCAGTATACCTACCAAATTCTACGACACCTTTTACTGCATCATTCTTGCCTACCTTTTTCTCAGGACTATCACAATTGCAAATGTTTTCTGCATGAAAAAGTGTTACTGATGGAAGAAAACTAAATATGTAGATAAGATGTCTGTCTCGTGTATGTTCATCTTTAAAACAAGGCAATGCATCAGTGAACTACTTGCTGCATATCTCAGGTAATAATCCAATCCTTATGCAGTATAAAATGTGATTATACGCACCACAACAAATTTCCAGTTTGCAATTGCAATATATATTGAACATTCATAGCAATTTCTAGCCTTGCAGATGATCAGTATTCTACTTTGAAAAAAAGTTTGGTTTTTTTTTTTTTTGTATTTTTCAGTCCCCCAAAGAAAGTTGGAATTTTTCCTTTCTAGAGTAGAGTATGCAAAGTGTGTGATGACTGCAGTTCCTCCCTTGCCTGGTTGCAGCAGTTCTGGTGATTTAATTTAAGAAATGAAGTTTCCCAGTTTCATGGGAGTTTAAATTTTTAATTTCAAGAAGAATTGGTTTAAGCTATTGAGAGTGTTCATAAGGAAAAATAACTCTTCCCTTAGAACACATTTCCTATGCATATTTTTAGAATGGAACACATTTTGTACAAGAAGTCAGCAAAGTTCAACGGGAGCGTATTTTAGATGTGGCTGTGACAGGGTGGAGTTATGGCAATGCTGTCTGACACTGCATACAAGGGGCTAACCATATGATACAATGGAAGACACAATGGCTTGCAGGGATATATACCCATTTATATGCCCATTTAGCCTTTGTCTACCACTATATCCTTCAGGCAAGGATACAGTTAAGTGAGGATGAACTAAGACTGCTTCTTTAAAGCTATGGCTCTAAAGCCAAAATGTATTGTGTTTAATTATGTTAATCTCATCCCAGAAGTCCATAAAAAGTAAGACCATCCTATGTCCTGAAGAGCTTAGAGACATATTTGTTCCTTCAGAATGACAGCCAATGATAGCCAGCAAAATATTGGTCACATAACTTTAACACAACTGCACATCAGTAAGCACATGCAAGTGCATAAAACTGAGTAGGAACCAACTGATTGTCTTGCCAGCTCCAGCATGACCGCTTTAGAATATGTCAAAAGTAAGAGAAATATATGTATTGAAAAAAAAATATTTACTTTTCAGACAGGGAAAAGACTACATCATTCTTCTTCCCTATTTTTCTGAAATGTAAGACACTATATGCATATATGTTTTAATCTTCAAAGCAACTTCTGCTGCTCTGGGTGGAAAACAGTCTGTCAGAGAAAGAATGTTGGCAGCTCTGACTCTTGGCCCCTAATACAGCAAGCACAACAGTTGAGCCAGCTGAGACAATATAAACCAATGAAAAACCTAACACTGAGTTTTTATATTTGCAATTTTCCCTTCTTTGAACTAGTTTATCTTGGTAGAAAACTGTCCTAGCCCTCTAACAGTAAAAGTTTTGCATGAGAAATGTGCTTCAGTTTTGGTTTTTTCAGATTGTTGTCAAGGTAGATGCACCTTCCTGGTATCTGAACATCATTTTTATTTTTGCCATGTATTGTTACAGCTCACAAACTGGTCCATACTGCCTGCTTTTTATCACCATTTTATTGTAAGTTTTTTTTTTCCTGTTACCATTTGGCACTGATAGTTATGCCTTCCCACCTCTTCCCTGTCTTACAAATAGCACTTGACACATTTGGGATTCTTGCTTTTCTGTACCTTATTGCTCCTTCACTCTGTTTTAGTTTGTTTTCAGACTTCTTCATGAAATAGCATCAGGGCTGTAAAGCAATCAAGAGTCTGAGGAAGTCTGTAATGCAACTGTCAAAATAGTGTAATGAACATTACCAAGTCCGGTTGAGGACATACTCATTTGACAGCATGTCTATAGTATTTTCAGCACCCTCACTGGTATGTTAGTAAAGCCCTAGTAGAGAAACACAATGAAATCATTTACTATACAACCAGTGTTGTTTGTATTCACTCATAGTGTTTAATGACTAACATAAAAGCATGGTGCATCTTCTGGCTAAATAGTGGAATGAATTCCAGGAGATCTTATCTCAATCTTTAGGTCTGTTACAGGCTACTTAATAACTTTTGGCCTGTCCCTTACATTCTTTGTATCTCAAATTATACCTGCTGAATTGAAATAACATTGCTCCCTTTTTTTCCTGATCTCTGTTTTGTTTATTTGGATAGAAAACTTGAGAGGCAGAGACTACCACTAAGAATACATCTGTGGAAAACCTTGCACAAAGAGTCCCAAAATCTGTCACAGCAAAACTGAATGTGACAGTGTCTGTAATTTATTTATATTGTACCTGTCCCATAATGTATGCTAGTCACTGATGAATACTAACCTTCAGAAAGCTTATCCTGAAATGTTAATCAGGTATGTAGTCCTTATAGGTCAGTGAAGCTTTACATAAGGTACACATATTTTTAAGGGCATGGTTCCTTGTAAGTCAAATCACTTTAAATCAAGCCTGCTGCAGCCTGTCCTTCTTTCCTGCACCATGTGCGAACATTGTCCTATTCTGCTCTTCTATGTGTAGCTGGTCTGCTTGAAAGACAATCACTGTAAATGCTGTTATATTAGTTGAATCTGAGTGCAAAGATAAGCACAAAGTTAAAGAACTCATGTCGTATTGTCTCATGAGTCGTATTTAATCTTCTTTTAGGTGCTGTCACATCAATAAACATCTTTCTGGTCACACAAGTAAGTCTGGTATCTGATGTAACATGACATATCTCTCTTGGGGGAAAAAAGTTATGACTTTTGTGACATAACTTTCTACTTGCTCTCAGTGGGAAATATTTCATCAAATAACGACCCTTTCATCTGTATTTCACTGGAAGCCAGCATCCAAATGCTTATAAAGAGGTCAGTGCAAAATATTTTAAATTGTCTGTATCTATAGTACACAGGGTGGCACAAATACAGATTAATCACTTGTACTTCTAAATTTTGTTGCCATTTGAAAACAGTTTGTGTTAAAGCTTCTGATACTGTAGCTTGCAGCTTGACATTATTGAGCCAGGAAGTTTTGAGCTAATTTCCAAAGGGCAGTTATAATTTAGGGCATTTTTCTTTGATTCAGAGAAATAGCTTCAAAAAAATTTTGTGCTATGAAATTAGGTAGAATATATTGAAGAAGCATACAGATTTCTGTGTTAAAATGTTTTGGATTATTTTAAACTATAGTCTTTTATATGGTAGAAATAAGATTTTATAGGGGGAAAAAAGTCTTACATGGAAGGTAGCTCTTTGGACACTTTCTAATCTTTCTTCCTTTGTTCTATAATAATGCAATGTGAGAATACATTCACAGGAAGTTTCAGAGTGCTAATCTTAGAGGCTTTCTTTGTATGGCCCAACCAATCTAGCCTTAAAAAAGCATTCACAAATGTTTTCTTCTCTTTTTTTTACTTCCCCCATCCTCTGATTGGATTTTCTTTTCTTTTTCTTATGTAGTAACTTTCATGAAAGGTTGTTCAATTTTTGTCTCTCTTCCCTTCCTACACTTCTTGTTGTGTGGATATAGAGAATATATCCCTTGTTAACCATAATTTATGTTTGTGTTGAAAATAAAAGTGAAAAAGCATTCCTCTATCCCTGGAGATCCCTCCTTCTGCTGGTACGCATCCCTCACCTGCTGTGCTTTCAGTTCCAGTTCATTGGAAAAAATGTCGTCCTTTACAGTATTTTTCCTCTGCTGACTACCACTCCTCTGGAACAATTATAACTACTCACTTCAGAGCAAGAGTTCTCAAGAGCTTGGATCTTGTCAGCAGTCTGCCTATTGCACTTAGCTGCACCAACCAGAAAAAATCAGCACAAAGAACTCAAGCTGAGATAGATGTGAACTTACCCAGTAAACAAAAAAAACCCAACCCAGTGCCCTTGACACAAACATAAAGGGTCTTATTCTCAGGGGAGATGGACAGGCATTACTTGCTGCAGATTTATTTTACAGAAATGTAGGCCAAATTTTGCCCCCTGGTTACACCTTCATTATACAATTATTTTTGTCTTGTGACTCCAGTGGGGACATAGAGATGTAATGGAGGACAGAATTTGGCCCCATTAGTATGTGCCACTAATGAATGTTATTTTAAGGTGCAGAAGAAATCTTGTCTGGACAAGATTATTGAGACCCAAAAGTGAAAATGTTCTTCAGTAATGTGTGGATGGGTGTGGAGGGAGGGATGAAAGAGAGGAGAAAGACAGAAGGCAGAGTTGGATTTGAGATGAAAGATATCATATAGTCTGTCACAATCCCTGGTGAAAGTGAAAACATCCCAGTCCACACTGGTACGCATTCAGCACATGGTGGATCCAAGGGGCTGGTTTGGTGCTCTCTTAGATTGTATGGAGGTGGAAAGGATGTCATAGGAGAAAAATTCTAGCCCTGAAGTTCTAGACTAATTGGAAATCTTTGTGATATTTACAGGATAATATTTTATTTCAAATAGGAGATGAACTAGTTGATGTCTTAGATATTTTTATTTGGTTTCTAAAGGAAACAAATCTTATATTAGCCATTATGCAAAGAAGAAAGAGTTTGAGGTTAAAATTTGAGGCAAGGGACACAGAAGAATGGTTAATAGCTGAATCTAGAAGGACATGGGGAGGCTAAGGTTGGGAACATTGTCAGTATTAGACAATGTTATTTCTGATGTACGTATCCAATACATTCATAATCTGAAATCTGAAGCATCTCCAACTCCAAACCTTCACTGTAACCTTAGCTTCGACCTTAGCATTACATACTTGTGACTACAACACCCGTCCATACATACCCGTCTGTACAAAGGTGGTGTGTTATGCTGCAGAGGATTTGGGAAAGTTAAAATGCAGAAATAATTTACAACATTCCATGTTGCACTCTAGCTTTTTTCTTGCTTGTTTCCTATTTCGAATCTAGTGAGTTTTACTATTCTGACCCTGTGCATGGTCCTGTAAAATACTTCACTGTGGGGAAAGCTCCTTTTTTTTTTTTTTCACCCCTCTCTGGTACCTCCCTGTGGCAAACACATTTTTCAGTCATCAGCAGCTGCTTCCAGGTGGCAGAAGCAGATAGGCTGGGAGGCACACATGCCAAGCCTATCAGCATAGAAGAAACAGACCACTGCAATGGGTTTTTTCTTTGTAAGTTGCTAGAATTTGGGTGACTAGGCAGGAGCTGGTGGTTGGGTAATTCAAAAATTGTTTGAAAGACTAGTGATTTTATCTGGGACATGCCATTGTTATTGGGAGGTTACAAAGATCTCCCCAGCTGAGTCTTGTTGGCAATTGCTAGATGAGAAAGCAAGTTCAGCTGAGCAGGGTAAGAAGGTGGCAGTTGCCTTCCTGCCAGGCTGCCAGGCGCAGTACTGCTATTGAAGCGGGTATCAGTCACAGTCCTCTGACTCGGCAACAGCTGAAGCCTCCAGGCAATTGTTGCTTGCTGGTTTGGTCAGGTGTAGTAAATTCTAAAAAGTGGGCCAGGGCTTGTGTGCAATCCAGTTCTGCAGCATAAATTACTACTTTGTAAGGAGGCCTTGAAACTATTACAGATGCATGCATGTATATTAGCTATCCAGCCATATGAAGTTTTGCCATGGGAGTTTTTCTATTTCTAGGTATATGACATTTTTTTGTAAAAGGCCTGATGCTCTTCTATAAGTGCTGTCTTGCTAGAACTCCTTAATAAAAAAGTGTTTAGAAAGCTGAAGCACAGGGAGCAGCTCCTTTATAACTTGTCTGGATGAGATTATTGGAAGAAAAAGAAGATGTCTTTAAAAAAAATAGCCCTAACGCATGTTTTCACTTATAACCTGAGTATTTTCTTTGCATTGGCTTGAGTTAGCTCTGCCCCCTACAGCATTCATCCTGTTGGTATAGAAAATGGAATTTTCTGTAGGTTGCCTAGATTAAGATTCTCTGAGTCTTGATGTTAAGATGGGTGGAGAATTGGAGAAAATTGTAGCATGAACCACGGTAAAGTGAAATCATGTTTTGTTATGCATGACTTGCATCTATTGCTAATGACGTTAAGTGTGATGTTTGTAATTTCAGTCACCCTTGCTGCTGTAGTCATCTGGCTATGGAAGCAAAGGGCTTTGACAGGAGCAGGTGTTTGGGTAGTTCTGAAAATTGCATGACAGAGAAAGACAGCAGTTTAATCCAACTCATGCAGCCAATTGGAATTGCTGACCTACTACAGAACTGATTGAATTTTAATAAGCTGAATTATCTCTGAATTAAGCTGGTTGATATGGTTGTGGTTTGAACAAACTTGTTTTTTTTCATAGGTCCAAACTGGAAATAAAATAGAAGATAAAAATGTGGGAAACAGCTCCTTAACTCTTTTTAGATTAGATTAATGGCTGTGTATTCACTAGGGACTGACATTGTATTCTTATCTTGTTACCTTGAGTAAAATTTTTATGAGAACACAAAAATTTACGTTCATTAGATTACGTTTTCCTGCTCAAAATCTTTTTTCCGGCTTGGGGTTAGGAAACAACAAAAGTTTTGTTCATATGATTTTAATAGACTTGTTTGGGGCTTCTTTTTTCCCTTTTCTCTCTCATTCCTAATGAGAATAGGACTGGGGCAGTATTAATGTTGGCAGCAGCAGTAGTAGTAGAAAGGCACATGCAGCATACCTAGGTGCCAAACAAGGTGTATGGAAAGATGAGAAAACCCACTTTATTGCATAGAGGTAAAAAGCAACTTCAGCTCTCCATTTTGTGACTGTTCTGGATAGGCAGAAGTTCATCTGGCAGTTGCGAAGGCTGCTGGCAGTCTAGCTAGGGAAGGTAAGAAAAACTAACCCTACCAAAAAAAGTAAATCTACATTTTAAAAATAATCCAAACACAACATATTTGGAGGAATGGGACAACATATTGTACTGAACTACAGTGGCATATTGATTCTGGTCTGTCATAGTGTGAAGGGACAGGGAGGAAAGTAGGTGGCAACTGTGGAGTGCTATGAAAATTTATTTATTTATTTATTTATTAGTATTTTCAAGCAGCATAAACAAGAAAGCCAGAGGAATGAATAAGGAAAAGACTGAAGTGCTTTATATACTAGTAAAGAAACAATGTGAAACTTCTTATGCAAAACTAGCATAAAGCAGGCTGTCCTTATTTATATCACATGCAAACCTTTTCTAAGCCTGATGGTGTATTTGAAGAAACTTGGGGGCTCTTTCTTTTCTTTTTCAACTGAATGTTTGCATAGATTCCAGTCCTTTCGTAGTAGATGCATCTATGAGCGTATACAATTCATAAATGACTATCTGTAGCTAAAGTTCAGTTCACAGGCTTTAATCGAGTTATTCTGTGTGAGCTCAAAACTACTGCACCTGTGATATACTATGCATTAAATCCAAGTGCCTTCAGGTGTGTCCCTCGTGCAGCAGAGTCACATGGTCCTACATTTTGCTCCAGGTGTTCTGAGAATGCATTCATGGTCTTGAAAATGCATGGATTTACTCTACTAACCAAAGAAATTAGAAAGTTATAAGAAAGAAAGCTGCAAGTCCCTTATGCTGGTGAGTAAAAATTATTTGCATATAATATTAGTGGCTCTGGTTGTTGCTGTTTTGTTACACTTTGGTAACTTTTGGTAGTATTTAGGTAAGCATTATGAAATTGCCTTTTTGGTTTTAGAGGAAAATGCTGTACTTCACGTTCCTACCAAACCTCTGCTACTGTTCAGGTTATTTTTCTAGCTTTTAATGAAGATACTAGTATTACCTATTAATAATAATCCTCAATTATGAGGTGTGATGCGAGTTTTGCTTTTATCCTTAGGACTTTGAAAAGAAAAAACTTCATTATTTTTCTGGTTTCTGAATTATACTTTATAGTAATACACCTCAAGCCAAATCATGAGGATATTTCAAGTCTACCTTTTGATAAGATGTAGAGTTCACTTCACATCAGCTTGTTAGTGAAGAGCTCTTCTACAATGTTCTCACCAACTACTCTGAGCGAACAGTTATACTATTCTAAGGCTATTCTTGGTCACCTGGATTCAAGTGCAGACTTTTGGTTCAATATCACTTTACTTGAGTAACTGTATCAGTTTAGTTCTCTGGCAAACTGCAACTTGTCTGACAGCAAATATTCATCAGAAACTTAGATGCTGTTCTGAGCTCCAATAATTATTTCTCGGTGCTATGTGAGAAAGTTTTCTTGTTGGTGCCTAATATAGCTTTGCAGAGTGTGTGGGCAATTAGCGAGGTGGCTTTTCATAGTGCGAAAAAGGAAAATCCTTTTTTCTGCTGAAACAAGTTTGAGCTAAATAGCAACACGTACCAACTCCTATGCAAAGAGATGGCAGTAGACTATAGAAGCCATCCCAAAGCGTCTTTTATTTTATGAGGCAAATACAAGGCTGTCAGGTATCTACGAGTGTGGGCACTCCCGCGGTGTTGTCCAGCCGGGACCGCAGAAGCGATTTGATTTCTAAGGTTTGGCGCTGGCTGAGCCGCTGCGGGGGGTGAGGGCGCCCAGGCAGGACCTGGACCCGGGCCCGGGGCTCCCGCCGGCTCTGTGCCCGGGGCTTTCACCGCCCAGCAGGCGAGGTGCGCTCCAGACCGCCCCGGGAAAAGGACCGGCAGCTCGGCCAGGTTAGGCTTCAGAGCGCCGGGAGCCCCTGCCGAGAGCGGGAGGCGGTGCGGCGGGAGGCGGGCGCGGTGCCCCCAACGCCCGCAGCCCCGCAGCTCCCGCTCGGCGCGGCCCGGGGGGCGGCGGGGGGCGCACCCCGCGCTAGGCTGGGCTGGGCAGGGCGGGGAGGCGGCGCCCCGGGAGCTCCGGGCCGGGCAGGTCGGACAAAGGCTTCCAGGAGAGGGAGTGGCAACCGGTCGCCGAACCCCGCAGCGTGGTCCGGGGGAGCCGGTCGGCGTCCCCCGGGACGGGGGAAAAGGGGGGGAATGAAGTTCCCCACGGGCGCGGGGTGCCTCCTGCCCCCCGGG
>NW_015090922.1:22007024-22211261 GCF_001431845.1 Calidris pugnax
CGCCCCCCCCCCCCCCGCCTCCGTCCCGGGCAGAGCCGCGAGCAGCCGGTTCCCGCTGCGCCGGTGCTGGACTGCAGCTCGCTGGCGGCATCTTGGAGCGCCTTCTTCCCGAGTGCCCTCTCCTCTCTTTCAGTCCGCTCCTTTCTGCTACCTGCAGCCTTCCCTTCTCCCTCCACTCCTCCTACCTTGTTATCTCTCCTTTTCTTCCCCTCTCTTACCGTTTTCTGGTTTTGGTGTGTTTTTGCTTTCCTTCTCTTCCTTCCTCCTCCATCCTATTCTTTTTTGGACCCTCTTCATCTAGTGCCTCTTAATTTCTTGATTTCTTCTGATTTTTTTCCTTGGACTTTGCCTTGTCATGTCAAGATGGAAGTCAGGCATGACTGGCTCTCCTCATCCCCCCATGAGGGCTTCGAGCAGATGAGGCTGAAGAGTAGACCCAGGGAGCCTTCCCCAAGCCTCACCAGAGTAGGTGCGAACTTCTACAGCACTGTCAAGCAGCAGGACTACAGTGCCAGTGTCTGGCTGAGGAGGAAAGACAAACTGGAGCACGTAAGCCAGCTTCTATTTCCTCCCTCTTTTTTCTTTCTAGACCTCTGTCAAGCTACTCTGTTAGGCTGCTTGTCTGCGAGCTTGGACCCCAGAAGAAAAGTCTTGGTCCAGTAAATGGGCATGGCATTTCCCAAATAGCAGAGAAAGGAGCTACTTAGAGGTCCCAGACTGGTCAAATCTGAGGTAAATGTGGTATCAGTGCTGTTCCCAAGCCACATGCAAGTCAACTGGAAATATTTTTTAATGTTCTTGTCTTCTATTCCCGCAAATTCAGCACTGATGTGGGAGGAGAAAGATTGGGATGGTGCAGATGGAGGTTAGAGCATTATCTCATGGTGATTATAATGTACTTCTAGAACTGCTGAAAGAAAATAGCTTTTTAAAAATTCTAACTGTGATTCTCCCTCCCTGCCCTTTCTTTTTCTTCTTCTTTATGCATGGGATTTTGAAAATATTCAGTCTATGTGGGGTAGAGGAGATTTCCTTCAAGACATCTATTTCTGCAGCACTAGTATATGACTTAACTACGTGTGTTTGGGACCACAACAGAACTAATACTGTGGATAGCTCTAGTGAATATTTAATGAGATTTTAAGGTGCTTCTAAGTATTCCTGTCTTAGATGATGTTTGAAAGCATTTTTCATGTTACTTCTATAACAGCAAGGAAATGATTTGAGATGACCTGCATACTGTGTAAGAGTTTTCTGAATAGCTTATTAGGTGAAACCCATTGTTACAGGAATCAAAACAGGAAAGTAGCTGCATTTACAGGGATGTAAAAGAATGTGGATGGGTTTGCATAATGCAACAGTCTGCCATTCTTCACATTAGTGAGCAATTTGCAATCACAGTCACATTGACTTCAAGATGCACATAAAAATATTTTTTGTGGTACAGCCACCTGAAGTCTCTTTGGATAGCAATGGTCTCATTACAAGGGTAAATTGCCTTTATTACGTGTAAATCATAGATGGCATAGTAGAGTCCTTTAAAGATGAAACCTGAAAAAAGCTCCTCTACCAACTAGTTCATGGAGTATTACTCTCCCTTCCCACTAACCTGCAGAGTATTTTATCCCTGTTAGTGAAATCTTAAACTTGAGTTGTTTACACTTCCGGGGAAATGACAAGAACTGATGAACTGTTGGAAATATCACATTTCAAATGTTGAGAAATGTGTTGATTCCTATCTGCCTTTTTACACGTTTTTGTGCTTTCTCACACTAACAACAAGGCTTCACAGTAGCAAGCTTGTAAGCAGAGTATTCTCCCATTGTGAATCAAGAAGAAAGGTCAGTGCTTTATCTCAGCACAGCTAAAACACAGAAAGCACAGAAAGCACTCTGAGCTCTGGCTTTTATAACAGGTTTTTGCTGTATGTGCTTACATGTTGATATGTGTTGTCAAATGAATGATTATTAGTTGGGGGGAATAATCTGTTAACAGTTTTATAGTAACTACTGTTCTGGTAGCTGAATATTAGCATGTTCAGATATCTGTGTTTTAAATCATACCACAATAGTAGCATGGACAAGGACAATAGGCATTAACTTGTATGAAGATCACAAGTGCAAAACCTTTATTTAGTGTGTGGTTTGGTTGGAATCAGTAGGGGTTTTTTTGGATGAAATCGGTATTTTATCACAATAGTAATCTTCAATAACCCTGCAGCATTGGTGTGAAAAGCTTTTTCTGTAATCAGTTTGGCATGAATGCATGTTCTTCTGGGGGTTTTCCTCTCATTTGATTCATTTGATCCAGTTATTTTTATTTCCAGAGCCTATTTGAACAATGTAAAGAAAAATATTGGAATATTGATATTTCTTGCTTGCCATGAAGTATTTATTTAATTGGCATTTATTGTGAATACCCAGCAGTACATTAGATATGCCAACAGTATATATGTGAAAATACTTAGCTGTTATAATTTAAGGTGACTGCATTACTCACGACTGCTGAAACAGACAGGGTATTGGATAGCTCCCCTTAAAGAATGTAAATATAATATGCGTTAATTTCTAGATTGTATTTTACTTAGACGGTTTTGGAGTAAGGTTGTTGTTATTTTCTATTTTCAGATAAATCTTTGAGGGTTTTGACTGTTTTCTTGCTGAAGAAGTTATTTCCTACACTCCTCCACTCCAAAAGACAAGTCAATTCCTTTGAGATGTATCATTTGAATGGTATAGTTATTGACATATGATAGCTTAGGGCTGATATTGGATAATGAAGATACACAAACTTCATGAGGTGGATGCAGGACATGAATACCATTTCATTGCAGCTCCCGCTGAGATACTCGTGTTACTTGGTATCTACAAAGAAAGTAACCATATGTGGAGTGAGCATTTATGGAGGCAGTGATTTTGAAAGTATGTTATCATAAGTTTGATGCTGCATAATGACAGAAATAGGTAGAAAAAGGGTATAGTGAATGTAAGTCAAGTTTCGTATGTACTCTTTAGGTCTTGTAGAGGGGGCTGGTTTTTGCTTCATTAAAATTATTTCTTGAATTGATTTCAGTGTGGTTGTAATAGGGATAAAATTGGGTCAATATATCTTGTATGCTACTTCCAGTAAAATCTAGTAGACCACAGTAGATCTATTATATTGACTTTCGTTAAAGTGAGTAGCATGACTAATTAAGGTGCGACACTTCTTGTGAATCCATATATAGTTTGAGGGACTAAAAAACATATTCTGAAGCCAATTTTTATCAATTTGTTTATATTTTAAAAAATCAAATACACAAAGTTTGTTTCTAGATTTCAAAACTAACAAAGTTGTGGGTTTTGGTTTAGGTTGTTTTTTTTTTAAATCTCAATTTGAAGACTTTGACAAAGAGGTTCAAAATTCAACTGTTGCCATATCTCTTGTAAAAGCACAGAGCAAGTTCAGATGCACAAATACATTACAGTTTCTTTAAAATTGTTTGCTACTTAATTATTGACCTTATAATTTGACCATAGAGGAAGTAAAAATCTGGAATGTATTGTTGGTGTCTTGCTAACTGATTGTTCTTCAAATGGATCTAATATAGTGTGTCCTCATTGGTTAATTGTTTATTTGGGTTATCTTTTTCCAAGTGGCAGTAATACAGTTTGTACCATACAAGATCTGAACACAACTCACCCTGTTTTCTTTTGTGAACTGATGTTATATTTAAGAGTAAATGGATCTGCTGTAACATGTTTAAAGAGACACCAATGAGAAGTTTTTGGTGAAGTGAGGCCTCAGTGTACATGTGTGCTGTAGCTAATGTGTCAGAGCCATACTCTTAATGGAGGAACTTCTAAGAGGTGTGAGGAACTCTGAAATTCCAGATGTGATCACAGTGACGTTGCAAAGATTTGGCCGATATTCCTGCAGAGTTGAGATCATCTGGTTTCTACGTATCTGCTTCAGCTGGTTCCTCCTGCCTTTTTGTGAAGTTTGCCTGGTACTGGAAGTGTTGGAGTGAAAACTTGTGTAAAATATTCTTAAACTCTCATTTGCATAGTGTTTTTTGTTTGCTTGTCTTGTGTAGTCTGTTTTAATGAAATGTGAATTCGTTAAGAGGAAAAGGAGGAGGAGGTAGGGATGGGGAGAAAGAGTACCTGATAGCCCTTCACCTGGTGGTAGTTACCTATGTCTGGTTTAATTTTCAGTGGCTCTTCATCATGTCTTTGTATTCTTTAGTAATGACAAGCACTGTGTGGCTCGTCAAAGAATTCTAGAGAACTTAATTTTAAATAATCAAAACTTAGAACAAAAGCAGAACATATTTCTTTTTAAGCTACAATAGATGTGCTTCAAGGTTATATTCCTTTTTTTAATGACAAATACAGATATTCCTTCTCAAAGATGTAGGTGTAGTCTTTCTCTAATAACTTTCAAATTTAATTATTTAATTATATTACAACATTTTAAAAATTGTTTGCTTCAAGACTAAAACTTCTTGGGAGACCTGGTATCAGTTTTATTTCCTGGAAATCCTGAGTCTGTTACCTTTAGTATTACCACAATTAGGAGAAGTTACTTAATTCTTGCATCATCTCTTGT
Source organism: Calidris pugnax (assembly GCF_001431845.1). Taxonomy (NCBI): domain Eukaryota; kingdom Metazoa; phylum Chordata; class Aves; order Charadriiformes; family Scolopacidae; genus Calidris; species Calidris pugnax. Next base: position 22,011,615 of record NW_015090922.1, read on the forward strand.
TTTTACTTAAATTCTGATCTTAAAAAGATCAAAGGCAATGTTGGTATTTTCAGGTTCTAAGTACTCTTGCTGTTATGAGAGTTGACTTCACCAGTTGATGTTACACAGCTGATCACATACCGCTATCCCTTTGACTGTGTTGCTACCCAGAGAGAAAAGAGGCTCTGAGGCAGAGGGAGGGCACTGTCGCATGGAAACAGAGGCAGATATCTAACATGCAGATGTTGGGCCTAAGACAAATTACAACACTGCCCGACAAGCATGGCTGTGGCACTTCTCAGAGCCTCGTGACAAAATCTGAAATAGACTATGACTTTAAGTCACCTGTCACAACATCTTTATCAAAGTTGAAATCCTAAATCCAATTCTGCCAGTTATTTTTTATTATTGAAAAAATTAGTATCCTCTTAGGCAGCCTTTTTTTAATCTTTTTTTTTTTTTTTTTTTTTTTATTACAATGCAGAAAATTCTTAACAAAAACATTGTTGGACAGTTCAAAAATGCATTTCAGCTCTTGCATGTAAATTAGCACAAGTGTTAAAAGTCAGAGGACAGATTTATTGGCTTCAGAATTTGACACCCTTAGGATGGCAGAAGACACAACATATATAGCTATAACCTCTAACACACAAACAAAGAAGGTGGACATAGTTTGATGTAAAGCAAGTAACAGGAGTAGAACTCAGTCAAGCCAAATCAGCTGCTGGACAGAGCCAACAACTTGTAACTTAAGGGAGAATAATAAAAGGATCCAAAGGAGAATTTGAAAAATCATTAAGCACAATTCTAAAGCAGCCTCTGTCTTGCAGTAAATGCAGACACATGGCTTTTTGAGTTAAATGAATTGCATTAAGCAGATATAAATAATTTGTCATTTGAAATAATGTCAGATACCAAGAAGAGTGGAGTGCACCATGTATGATGGTACTTAACTGGGGACAGTTCAAAGGGCTCTAAAGAGTTGGTTTCCAGCATTTGGAGATTTTTGATGGCATAGTTGCAAATTATAATTACAAATATCTGTCTGGTCCTGGAGATAGATATCTATATTTAGAATTCATCATTAGAATCAGGGAATGAACTCCATTAAGTAGAGGGACTTCAGCTTTTTCTCAACAGAAGATTGACATTTGGAATTGACTGCCTGCAACAGTGGTACTAGCATGCGTTGAGGTTCTTGCTGAAGTAGTAGCATGCAGTTCACTTCATTGCTGACAGACTGCGTGTGGAGGAATTCTTATGTTGAAATGCTGATTTCCTTGAAGGTGTCTTTCTCTGTTAATATTTGGTAGACAAACATAATTAGAGAAAATACATATTCAGAGCAGTAGAAGAAGGGGACCAAAATCATTGAACAGTGTTGGGAAAAATACTGAAACAAGATTTTAGGGCAGAAAATGTAAAACAGTTTATTTTGAAAATTGTATGGGGAGTTTGAAATCCCCACTGAAATTTGGAAGGGAAAGAATAACTTATTTCAGTAGTTGCTACACATAAAAGTAATTTTGTATTGCAAAGCAGTGAAAATATGTTACCTAATAGTTCTTTTTTCTCTTTCTAGTTGTGGTGGGTTAACCTTGGTTGTCTGCTGGCTGCCCACCATGCCTCTCTCTCTCTCCCCCTCCTGAACAGGATAGAGGGAGAAAATGAGAGAAAATATATTGTATCTTGAGATAAAGACAGGGTGATCACTTGCCAACTACTGTCACAGGCAAAACAGACTCAACTTGGTGAAAATAAATTTAATTTAGTGCCAATTAAAGATAGGGTAAGATGGTGAGAAACAAGAACAAGACTAAAACCATTTCCTTTCCCCCAGCCCTGCTTCTTTCTGGGCTCAACTTCAGTCCTTTGTTCTAACTCTTCTGCTGCTTTTACCCTAGTCCCCCAAGTGGCACGGGGAATGTGGGATTGCAGTCAGTTCATGCCACTTTGTTTCTGCTGTCTCTTACTCCTCTCCCACTTAATCTTCTTGTCTGTTACACAGATACTCTGCAGTGGTTTGGTCTTGTAGCAGAACACTGACAGTAACAATTTTAAAGATCACAGGAGTACATAAAACACTAGGAAAACTCTCCTTAATGAATATCTCCTCACAAATGCAATCAATTCTCTGTCTGAAGAGGATGCCCAAAGAAGCTAGTCTCTGTGGCTGAATGTATGTTTAGGTTAGGCTTTCTTCCATTCCAGAACAAGGAATGCTAAAATACTGCAGTGAAAATCTCTTTACCAGACTATCCAAAGATGGAAACAACAGACCAACTCATGCCAATGATTAATAAAACCATTGCCATTTCATTGCCATTCAAGATGGGAGGCTCTATACTCTTAATAATTCCTAAAAAAGAAAGTCCTGTGCTGACAATAAACTCCCTAGATCTGTCTCCCCTGATGGACCCGTTTCTTGAGTGACATGCTTATTACTGCCCACCTCTTGTCTTGCTCTTTTTGTAACATTATTTAAGGTATGATTCCCAGGCCTTTTATATAGTTTCATTACTGACAGGAAAAAAACCCCAGGTTTCCTGCTAACGTCTTGGGAGGTCCATATATCTTCTTAAACTGAATATTCCTTCTGTCATGTTTCAGAATCTGAAGGGAAGTTTCTTAAAATGACATTTGGATTTGGATGCTTTTTTTTTATTTACTTTTTGTGTTACTAGATTTTGTATTACTAGGTGACAGCTGTTAGAGTGAAAAAGTATAACAATTTTACAGTGACACTCCTCAAGTGTTTGCAATGTTGTGTAGTCTGAGTGCACAATCAAGTTGCTTGCAATCTATCTATTGCAGTTCTTGGGAACTGGTGTAGGTTATTTGAGGATATGCCTAGATTGGGCAATAGGTACATGCAGGGATGTGTATTCCCCAGTCAGCCAAATCAGAGGCCTGTGCTGCTGCTTACTCATGACTTGAATGCCCAGGTTTTCAGAACAGGGGAACACTGAGGTGAATGTGTACTTAGGAGTTATCTGGTGAGGATACATTTGAGCTGTTTATTGAGAATTGAGGCACTAGTCTTTAGCATCATAAAGGAGGTAAGTTAGTCTACTGTTCCCTCAAAGTGACTTAAATCCTGGGCTTCTTGTGATTGTCTGATTATCTACTGTGCCTTAGTGGGCAGAAGGGCCACTCAGCTAAAAGTAAAGAAATATGTGCAGGGAGATAGGAGAACCTTGGAAATTCAGCAGGAGGAAAAGGATGCCAGTGAGGTGAATTAATTTAATCAGAAATCAGCTTTTATTAGACCACAAACTTATTCCTAGTTTGTTCTAGAAGCTTATCCATCAAGACTTAGTCCAGGGGGTTTTTGTTGGTCTTTTTTTATGGTTTGCTTCTCAGAATTCTTTCACTTTTATAAAGGTTTTCCAAATATAACATAGGATTTGAGTATTTTTATAGGGATTTGGCCTCTTTTGTTTTGATCAATGCACTGTGTAATTTAACTGTGTAGATAATATCTAGGCCCAGAGAGAGAAATATCAGTGGTAGTTTTAGCAATATTTCATTGGCTTGCTCTCTGAACACAGAGATAAATTTACCTATTTTTTTCTACTTCTGCACAACGTATAAACCCTCTTCTCTATGTGCAGCATTTGTAGGTGAATACAGTTGTGCATTTTATTATTTTTTCTCATTAAAATCAAGAATTTAAAAAAACAGTTCTATTTCTGACTGCATGATGTCAATATAATTAGCAGCTTGCTTTATAAGTTATATAGTTATTGCAGCTCATAAATACTAGTAATTCTAAATTTTGTTGCTATTTGCATTTCACTATTTACAGTTGTAATGAAATGTTTAGTGAAATAAAAAAAGCTAATGTATTTGAAAATTGCTACTAATAAAACAAATAGTGATTCAGATAATTCCTGCCATTCTGATACATTAAATAGTCTGGATTTTCCCAAGGCATTTTAAACTGTTTGGAGCAGAACCAAATGTCGAGCAGTGCTGAGACAGCAGTTGTGACCAGTTTAACTTTCATGATCCCATTGTTACTGTAATGAAGGCATATTTACTCGGGGTTATACTCTAACTTGATTCTACAAAAGCTAGTATATGCTGTAAAAAGCCTATCATAACAAGCAGATGTCTATTTGACATGTTTTTTGAAACACGTGAATGAGTAAAAGATAGTAAAGTCTTCAGATGCGGTAAACATGGCGTGTCTCACCAGTGCTTTTCATGTTACAGAAATTGTGCTGCTGCCGCCCATTAAGTTCCATGGCTGATTCTTTCAAAGCATGAGGCTTTTGATGAGGTAGTATGCATTATGTGTACTGAAAAATCTTCAAGTGTTACCTCAACAGAGGCTACCTACTTACAGGAATGGTGTTTAAGGTTGCAGTGATTTGAACCCTACTTCCTCAATGCAATTTGAGCACTTCTGTTTGATTTTGTTCTAAAGCCATGGTAAAGTCTGCATTGACTTCACCACTACAGATTTAAGTTGTATATGAGCTCCTTGGTATACAGTCTTTTCTCAGCTTACCTCTCATGGGTTTGGAGCAAAAAGCAAGTTTAATATATCAGGCTAAGCAGTTGGAGGAAATATCTGTCTCGGAGTCCTCACCTTTTCTCGAGCTTTAAGACTCTGGATCACCAGACTAGTTGCTGGATACATTATTTGAGAACACTTTGCAGTTAGCATAGGGGAAAACCAGAGAAGCATAGAATGGTTTGAGTTGGAAGGGACCTTAAAAATCGTCTAGTTCCAGTGCCCTTTCCATTCGTCTGCCTTTCCCCATCCAAAACTTCCAGGGAAGGGGCATGCACAACTTCTCTGGGCAACCTGTTCCAGTGTCTCACAACCCTCACAGTAAAGAATTTCTTCCTAATACCAAATCTAAATCTACCCACTTTCAGTTTAATACCATTAGCCCTTTTCCTAGCACCACACTCCCTGATAGAGTCCCTCCCCATCTTTTCTGTAGGTCCCCTTGGAAGGCTGTTATGAAGTCTACCCAGAGCCTTCTCCAGGCTGAACAACCCCAACTCTCTCAGCCTCCCTTCATAGAAGGGGTGCCACAGCCCTCTGATCTTCTTCATGGCCCTTCTCTGGACTTGCTCCAACAAGTCCATGTCTTTCCTGTACTGAAGACTCCAGAGCTGTATGCAGTACTCCAGATGGGGTCTCACGACCTTGACAGGCTATGAAAAGGACAGAAGGCATCCTAGTATAACAGATGGGATATAAGAAACAGTAAGGTCTATGTAAGCATGCAAAAAATTATATAGATCCAGTTGCCAGTTGTTTCTGAAGGGAGAATACAGAAAGAAGAAAATCCAACAGGTGCATGTGAAATTTCAGTTATCTGCCAAGACTAATGAATGGATACCTAATAAAAACTAAGAAAAACAAAGCTGCCTGTGACATTATTTATTTTTATTATTTATTATTTTTATTAGATATTAGGAAGAATTACTTTACTGAGAGAGCCTTCAGGCACTGGAATGGCCTGCCCAGGGAGGTGGTGGAGTCACCATCCCTGGAGGTGTTTAAGAAACGTGTAGAAATGGCACTTCAGGGCATGCTTTGGTGCCCGAGATTGTTGGTTTGTGTGTGTTTGTAGGTGGGGGGGTGTCTTTTTTTTTTTTCTTTTTTTGGGTAGTTGGACTTAATGATCTCAAAGGTCCCTTCCAACCATGAAGATTCTGTGAAAATGCCCATCATGCTAAAAACCAAATCAAACCTAAACTAGAATATAATTTCAGTTTTACGATAGCAAGCATCATGAGACATTTTCATGTTTTGTGTTTGTTTAAGGGGAAATGTGCATGTGCTTTAATGACAATAATTGAAAAAAAGACAATAAATCTGTTACCTCTTGTGGAAAATTGAGTGAGCAAATAGAACATGCACGGATGTGACTGGTGGCTACAATAAAGATGGAGACTTTTATTAAGTTCTGTTATTTCCCCATAGTTGTTTATGGGGGAGGACCCATAAACATCTAGAAAGGTTTGTGTTTCTGGAACTCTAAGGAAAACCCCAAGTGAAAGACCACTTCTGAAATTAGATTAGAGAAATTCCAAAACGACATCTTTCCTGTGGCTTTCTGGTGGCTGCTGACAGAAGCTGGCCTGTTTAGCCTCTTCGTGGGCCATGATAAAATAGCCAGCATAAATTAGGTTGGGATGATGAGTGGAATGGAGCAAGTTAGGGCTAAAACTCTGTCTGGACCTGAACAGCTCTAAGAGTCTATGCAGTATGATGGGTGCAGATTTTCTGTCTTTATAAATAGAAGTTGATGTGTATTTGTAACCTTGTGATGCGCTTTCACTGTTGCCTTCTGGAATAAAGTAGTTCAAAGGTTTCAAGCCAATGGGATGGCTGAGGTAACAATCACACTTTTTCCCCTGGATCAGTACATTCAATAACTTCTTCCTGCTTATTAAAGAATTATCTTACAGCCTGCAGCAGTGTGTTTGGTCCTTTAAACTCTAATATTGAATGTATGCTATCTCCTGACCTTTGTGGTCTATGACACCTTGTGGAAAAGTAGTTTCCCTGTTTTCAACATAATGCAAAGTTCTGGTAGGATGGTGAGCCCGTCCTTCACATCATTTAGACATGGTTTCAGTCACAGTTTGAAGCATTTGCTAAACTGTGCTTTTTCTCCGTCTATCTTTTCATGGCAGACCAGTATGTTTTGTGAAGAGTCTATTTTTAGTATTTGCTAGATAAAAGGTCATTTGGAGTCATGCATACAGTCAGTCCTGTGCATAAGTGCTGCTTAAAACTATATGGAATTAAGTATATTCATGCTGCCTCTATTGGATTTGCGATTTTTAGATCCCCAAGAAGATGCATCTTTTGAGTAAGCCCTGTTATGTCAATAAAGATTTGACAGCCGCCCTGCTTGGTGCAGCTGATGGGATGGTTCTGAGGAAACCCAACTTGAAAATGAATGGCTTAAAACAAGTAAAGAAACAGAATGCTGATGAATGAAAGCCTAACAATTTTGAAATTATTTGCAATTTGAAGCTATTTTTGGAGTGATTTGTTTGTAGAATATGACTTATATCAGTTCTGTTATGCTGAAGACTGATTGGTGCTTATTTGGGTTGCCGTGAGCGTCAAAAGATATCAATACACCAAATGCTGTTTCAGGCCCTTACAAGTGAACATGATTTATTGTATGAATAATAACAACAATTCCTTTGGGTCTAGCATGAAACAAAGTCTCTTAAGTGTTTTGGAAAATGTTACCCTTTTGAACAAAGCAATTTCCTTTGTAAATATGAACTGCTGTCCCTGCAGACTTTTGTTTCAATTCCCTATTGGGCATGTGGCAGGCAGATAGCACCTATGCCTTTATGTATTATTTTATCCTATTTTATGCAGAATTGTTCTCTCTGAGCTTTGTTGTCATGGCTTAGTTGCATCAAACTCCTGCTGTGGAAAGCTGGAATGTGCCAGCCTGTATTGTCTGGCTGCGTGGTATATGGTCATAATGCACATCAGCCTAAATCAATTTGTTTCTGCAACCATACGACAGCTGAAACCTTAGACTGCTGGAAATTTCAAGTTTTAAAAAATATTTTTTCTTCAGTTTATGCACTTTATTCCCTGAGTCTGTCTGTGCTGGAGCTGTTCCAAGCACTGTGTGTGGCTTTAGGTAACTGCTGCTTCATATCCAATTTTTAAAAGCTACTGTACTGCACAACTGTTTCACTTTTTACTTCTCTAAGGTATTGGATTTACCACCCAAACCAAGGGCTTTGTTTTTTCCTTTTTTCTCTAATTTAATCTCATCATTTATTTCATGAAGTGAAATTTCACTTAATTTTTAAATTATTTTTCTTTGTGCGCTTGTCTCTACCATGCTGCCATGCCCCCGACCTTCTGTTACAAATCCACAGCCCTATTTTGGTGGATTCCTTCTGCAATGCACCTTGTGTGGAACATGCAGGAGAAAGAAATATGGTGAGCGGAATATATGTAGGATTTGCAAAAATTCAATTCTCTCACAAGGTTTACGTGTAATTTTTGTACTGGCAGGGTAGCACTTTCTGAAGTTTTTAATTGATTTAAACTCATAAGTCCTGAGTATGCATCTTTGAAAACCTTGAAATTACAATGAAAATGGAAGGTTTCTGAGTTGTGTGACAGTTTAAGTTGGGAAACAGCCTTGCAAGTGCAGTCTATAGATCTAGTAATATAAAAGATTACGCTAAGAACAAGAAAAGTTTTTGCCACCAGCGTGACTTTGTTGTGTCAGCCGACAGCGTATTCTTTCAGAATCTTCTCTCCATGTAATTGAATGAGAACTCAGTATTTTCAGTGCAGTGAAATAATAAGCAACTGTACCATTGTACCTTGAAAGGGACGTGAAAAGATACTTTCTCAGTATCATGGAACCTGTTTCCCAAAGATTGCAGACCTATTTTTATTTTTCAGGCAACTGAGAGAGTGCATCTTTTGAAGTTAGTTTGTGCAGAGAGTAAATAGGATTTTATCTAACCTAGGGAGAAATTTGCAGCAGATATAGAAATGCTTGTCTATTATAGGAGCACCACTATATAGTAATACTTTCTGATTTACAGGCCTCATTACACAAGACGCACATAAAGTATTTGAAATTTGTGTATGCTTTAGCTCTCAAGTTATCATTGGATGCTGCGTTTGTGGCGTTTTGCTTTTTTAATGCATTGCTTAAACAAGAGGGAGTGGTATTTTTGAAAGACTGTAAGATCCTTTCCTGTTTGGACTAATCTGGTTGACTGTAGCTGAGCTGTTGCTTTATATGATTTCTTTTTTGATAAGAGTCTCTTATCAGCATTTGTGATTTTCTTTATTTTTTTAGGTCTTGCTTCTCCGGTATTTAGAAGACTAACTTTTTTTTTTATAAGAACCTTTCAAATACTTGTTGCTTTGTTTATTCACTTTATGATTCTGTTTGGCATTAGATGTTCCCAGTTTATTTCTGGACAGCATTAATTTTTGATAGCATATCTGGCTAATTTCTTCAGGCTCTGAGCATGGAAGTTCTGACTTGTGTATAATAGCTTTATGAGGAACCAGCTACTGATGGGCGTTTGATTATTACCACCATGATGGAAACACCTTCCCAAAATACCATTCTGGATAATAATCGCATGTCTAATTAGAGACATCACATCTGAAAACAACCTAACTGCTCTTAGTGACCTCTCTTCTGTGAGTTATATTGGATTTATAGTAGCTTGTTTTAGCTCTACTTAATTAACTTTAATTATGCCTATATATGTGTATGCTTTTAACTATTGAGATTGATACTGTAACTGATAGGTTTGTTTAGTTGTCTTTATTGCATGTTAACCATGCATTGTGTTTTTTTTTCCCTTTTTGGTTTTAAAAAAAAAAAAAGGGCTTGACAGCAGAAGTCATCTCATATTGCCCTGGCTACTGTGCTACAGGGATGGGAAGATGAGTGATTTTTGAGAGCAACTGAGACATGAGGCCTGGAGAAGCTTTTAGGGTAGAGGTGGGACAAGCAGAGAAGTAAAGGAACTGGGGAGCTTGAAGGAAACTGTAGGCTGGAAGATTTCTGAAAGGAGCAGAGAACTTGCTTGTAGTAAGATGATGATAGAAAGATAGAAGCTCTTTTAGGGCTCTGGAGCTGAAAACGTGAGGAGTGTTCAACTCCTCCTTTGAAAGCTCTTGGAATGGATAGCCAAATCAGACAAAAAGACCTGCCCTGCAAAATGATAGGGCTAGAATTTATTTTCCGTATTTTTCCATGCAGTGGGTTTGAGTTCTGGGTTCTGTATTTTTGTGTTAGTAATGAGAAAGAGAGAGGTGGAGTTTTTTGTTTGGAATTTTTTGACTGTTTGATTTTGTCAGTTCTTTTGGTATACTCACTTTGGTGTACTCATTGATTTCACCTGAAGTCTCTGACTGTAATGAAGCTCCATAACGAATGTCCACATACAGACTGGCCAAATGCTGTTGCAAGACAAGAACAGGAAAAGTAACTTTTGTGCTTGACTCCTTGAAATAGTGGGGTCTAAAAACATGCATGAATGATGATGCAGGGATTTAAAAAAATTTTTTTTTGTAGTGTAATAAATGAATGTATATTTGAACGATAGACTTCAATGTCTGTCTGGGGCATGTGGAGTCATTGGCTCATTTAACTAGCTTCTGTTACATAGTGAGTAATGTGGGAGCTACACAGACCACCAAAAATGGGAATATGAAATATTTAGACTGTATAGGAGCCACTCTTGCTTTCCAAAACCTGGAAGTATTCAAATTGTGAGTTAATTTTACCAAGACCCCAATGCAGCTGACAAGTTCTTTGGTATTTTTTTATTGGTTTAAATTTTTTACTTACTTGCAATTCACTGTGTATGACTAGACACAAATAACGCTGTGTTCAGCTTGATTTTTATTTTTATTTTTACAATGTTTGCAGTCTTCAGAGAAGGTACATAAATAATTTCTGGATGGTTTTGCTATCGCTTTTGACATAACCCTATGAAACTGGACATTTGCACAAATATTTCCAAGGTGAACTTTTTCCAACCCAAAAATGCCCACTCCAAATGTCTGTATGTGTGGATATCACCTGAAAACAGAGGTAAAATAAAAATGGTGCTTTTTTTTTTTCAAATTTTGATTTTCATACATAATGAAAATCACCTGATTTGTTTAAATGTTCTGAGATGCAGCGGTTTTAGTTTCTTTCTGCAGTCTTTATGTCAGGTAAATTGCTACTGATTTATGTAAAGATTCAAGTAGTTTTCATACCATTTTGCAAAGAAAAACTGCATTAAAAGTTAAATACTTTCCTGAGGATTCTAAACCAAGACTACAAATATTAAATAATGTTTTTTATTAGTTATTGGCTACCTGTAAGGTATTTGTAAGGTTGTTACACTATGTGAAGCATTTAGGGAGAACAACACAGTCACTTCAGTCATAATTTTTTCCACGTGAGTAACCCATTCCATGCTATGACTAGTCTCCATTTGTCATTTGAGTGACAGCGCTGTCATCCACATGAAATTCTTTCCTTTCCCTGGTGTTTTATGAAGATATAGGGAGTATGGATAAGAGCATCAGGTCCAATGGGGACAAGTGTTTTAGGACCTGGTATTGCCTCCACCTACAGTATTAATTCCAGATATAGCGATAGCAACAGATTACATTCTTAAATGACTTTCACTGGGTTTTCCATGTTGATAACTGTAGTTTCCAGTTGCAGATAAAAAGCATTGGGCTTTGGGCACTTTAAGTAATACCAGTTCTTTCAGTTTGTCAATAGTGAATTCATGACCATGTATACATCCTCCTGGAAAACCCAATATGGACAAATTTCAACGGGAGAAGGTATTACTTAAAGCTCAAACTGTCTTCAGGAAGTTCTCTAACATTCTTAAGAAGCTGTTTTTTCCCTTTGTGTTCAGTTTTGAGGGAGTGGACGTGTTGATTTTACACTTCCCTTTTCATTTTGTCTTATTTTTTGGGCTCTCAAATATAGGGCTAGTTTGTTTTCTTTAGTTTTCTAGAGGCAATGACAGATACCTTGTTCTCATGGACTTCAAGAGTCCACTTGGAAAACCTATTTCTGAGCTGCCTTTTTGTTGTTGTTGTTAGTTGATTTGATCTGGTGTGGTTTTAGGGACGTTTGGTTTTAACCTTTTTCATCACCACACCCTTTTTTAACTCTTAGTCAGAGGAAAAATTAAATCCCTATGTACTTTAGCTAAGTTCAGCCTGGAACTGCACATTTGCCTTTGACCTTCACAGGGCTCCAGTCAGCCCATTTCTGGGGACTACTGAAATCTGTCTCAATAGTAGCTTTGTGTTGTCTGTGAAGGTGCTGCAAGTCACTCTGTCCAATTGTCCAGGTCAGTAATGCGACACTAAACAGTACTGATCCTGGTAACAATCTCTGAGGTACTCATGTAGTATCTGGCTGCCAGCTAGATACTATGCTGACCACAACCTTTTTAGCTCAATGGGTGATCCAGTTTCCAACCCGTTTTATATGGTTATTCACTCAGTGCACTTCTTATCAATTACTCTGTAAGGATTATATGAGAGACTATCAGAAGCCTTTCTAATGTCAAGAAATGCCATGTGTTCTGCTTTCCTCTAGCCTACAGAGCCCACAGTTGTCTCACACAGAAGAGATTCAGGTTACTTGAATACAATTTGCTCTTGTTAAATCCAAGTTAGGTCCACATCGTCTTCCTCACTTGGTGTGTTCCCTTTTGAAGTATGAATAGTTTGACCACTTGGCCTCTCGGTGGCTGATTCATGAGTTTGGTCTCATTTTGACTGTGGGAACTGTTTGGTATTTCAAACTCTAAGAAAGAAGTGAATGTAAATTCCTCCCCTGTACCTGCTCTTTAGCAAACCTGGCTATTACCTTCATGGGTTGACTACCAAGACATGCTGTCTGCAGTTAGACTGACTGTTACTCTTAGAGATTTGAGACCATATTTGTGACTAATTTTTTGTATTAGAGAAAAGATTATTTAACAGTAGCAATACTACTTGAGACTCAAGATGTTGACTAAGTTTCCTTATCTGCCAGAAGCCTCTTCTGTTGCAAAGTTAGCTTCCCTGAAGCTTGCCTGGCTCCAGGAAAAATGGTCACTCTGAAAGAGCAATGGAGCTGAGCTGAGCCGAGGAAATGTTGTTGAATTTTCACTTTGAGTTTATGTTCTGTTTGTAGATTGAATCTCATAAAGTTGGCTTAACCTAAAGAAATGTCTTGGGCATAGAGAGGGAATAAGGTCTCAGGACAGCGTTTGACTTATTACTCCTTTTAAAGATAGAGTGAAAACAGGCTTTGTGTTTTCTGTGTGACCTTGGGCAAGACACCATACTCTCACTGCAGCTCCTTTCTCTGCATGTACAATGGGCTGATAGCATTACTCAGCTTTTTATAAGGGTTGTGAGGATATGTCCAGTGAAGATGATAAAATATACGTATGAGCAAGTTGTGAACCATATGAATATTTTAGATAAATGATAAAATAACTGTTTTCATTTCAGTACTCCAGAACAGATGGGACATGAGCAATTTTAGATGTAATTCTACTCACATCTCAGCTGGTCCAATGGCAGGTTGATATTGAGAAATGATGCTCAGCTTTCTGAGTTGCAGGGTCTGCCATCTTCCTTGTGTTGCTGCTTGTGATCATGCGGCCAGAGGCGAAGCTGATGGGCTTGCTGATTTTTACAGAAAATTTACTTACCTTTCTTCCCAAATGAAATTATTAACTTTCTTTCAGATAGGTGAGCTGATCTAGCACTCAAGTTGCTGCAGGGTGAGCCAAATTTAAAGTAGAAAAAGGAGCAGGAATGTGAGAAGAGAAGGGGAGCTGATCATAAAACCTCCCTTTTGGTAGTTGGTATACTTGGGTTGGTTGAAATGCAAAGCAAAATAGCATTTTTGGGGATGTATTTGACTTCATCATGGCCTCTTACAGAATGTTCTTTGTAGGTCTCTATCTCTTTCAGAGTAGGAATCTAGGCGGCTGTGGCCCAAGGTTGCAGGCTATTGCAGTACACAGTGGAATCTGAGGACAGATTACTTCAATTACCTGTTCATTTCATGTCAGTATCAACATTAACCATTATCCAGTAACTTTAAGAAAGTAAAATTCTACTAACCCAAAACCAAAGCATTACGAAAACAATATTTCCCAAAATGACAGGACTAGGTTATTTATGTAGACCTGCCTCTTGCTTCCAAGTTAGGACTCTGACTTGCTTGCAGGTTCTTGGATTTAGATGGTGTGTCCTCACTGCCTTGCAGAAAATGGGGCCAAGAGCAAACTGAAGCATATCATAGTGTTTTTGACAGGTGGAAGCTTAAATACTATCATATTACATGTTAGCATTTTGTTAGGGCTCCTTCTTAGACTTGTTTGTCCAAACAAGGGCTTTTGTTTGGCTGCAAGGTGAATTGGAGCTCAAGGACAGTCTGGGTCCGGGTTTTGAAAGGCAATATTAATATGAAGAATTAATAATAAAACCTTCTTCAGATATGTTCATATGACTTTATGTGCCTTCAGATATATATATTTTTTTTGGTCTTCAGTTTTTTAGCATACTGAGTTAGCTATTTTTTTCCTCTCAGGAAGGGTGAAACTTTGAGGCAGCGTTATTAGACTTTTTTGACTAAACTTGTGCTCTTAGTACAAATTCCCAATGTTACTTGCCAGTCACTTCATTTAGCACATAAAGTGCTTCTTATCTGGCTCCTTTAAGGAGTGCACTTGTTAAAACACGTACAAATGATACACACATTGCAATAACTCTTCCATAGCATTTGTTGCTATTTGCATACTCTGTGTGGCCATAGCTTCTCACAGCAAGTTAGGAGGCTTATCCTCAAATATTTGTATAGACAGTGCAAGATGTTATTGGAGACGCTGGAATAAAATACTTGTATCAAGAAATGTGGAATTGCAGATACAGTGGATATTCTAAAAATTGATTCCATGGTTTATGGTCTTCGTAATATTAGATGGAAAAGATGATGTAAAGATGAAAAACTGTAAATTGAGCTAGCCTGATCTGTTTCCTCTAACTATTAAGAATAACTTCATGCAAATCCTGTTTTTTAAAAGAGTACAATCCTACAGAAAGGGAAAAATCCAGAAACATGGTAATTCTGGTTTGCTCTTATGCTTGAGGGGAAAAAAACCCCTCTAGCCTCTGAGCTGTTCTATATTTTAATACCAGATTAGGAAAATACTGAACATAGTGAAGTTCTGTATGTGCGTTCTGCTCTCAGAATATACAGTGTAAAATATACTCAGTTTTGCTAGGTATCTTTCACAGAAATATTCAAAGAAGAAGAAAAGCATAAGGAAAATTTAGAAAACCCAAATCAGGGAGGAAAGAAGCTTAAGGCAGGTTTGGGAATAAAGCTTCTGCAGGTAAACTCACTGCTGTGCCTTCACAGAATCAGAATGGTTGAGGCTGGATGGGACCTCTGGAGGTCATCTTGTCCAACCCCCATGCTCAAGAAGGATCACCTAAAGCAGGCTGTTCAGGACCAGGTCCAGATGGCTTTTAATATCTCGAAGGATGGAGACTTCACAATCTTTCTAAGCATCCTGTGCCAGTACTCAGTCGCCCTCACAGTAAAAAAGTGCTTTCTCATGTTCAGATGGAGCCTCCTGTCTCTCAGTTTATGCTCATTGCCTCTTGGCCTGTCACTGGACACTGAGAAGAGTCTGGCTCCATGTTCCTTACATCCTCCCTTCAGATATTTGTGTACATTGTTGAGCTTGCCTGCTGCACCACTCTCCACCCTCCCTTTCTCATCTCCAGGCTGAACACTGCTCCAGTCCCTTAACCATCTTCATGGCCCTTTTCTTGACTCTGTCCAGTAGTTCTGTATTTCTCTTGTACTGCAGAACCCAGAACTGGACGTAGAGTGTTACAGGTGTGGCCTCACCAGTGTGAAGCAGAGGGGAAAGATCACCTCCCTTGGCCTGCTGGCAATGCTCCTTCTAATGTAGCCCAGGATACTGTTGACCTTGTTTGCTCAAGATCACTGGCTCATGTTCAACTTAGTGTCCACCAGGATCCCCAGGGCCTTCTCTGCAAAGCTGCTCTCCAGCTGGGTACCCCCAGCACGTACTGGTGCTATACTGGTGGAGTTCCTCTCCAGGTGCAGGACTTTGCATTTGCCATTGTTGAAACTTCATGAGGTCCCTGTCAGCCCATTTCTTCAGCCTGTCAAGGTCCCCCTGGATGGCAGCACAACCCTCAGGTATATCAGCCACTCCTCCCAGTTTTGTATCATCTGCAGTCTTGCTGAAGGTATAGTCTGCCCCATCATCCAGATCATTAATTAAGCTCTAGAATATGACTGGGACATGTCACTAATTACTGGCCTCCAACCAGACTTACTGTCACTGATCACCCTGGGCCTGGCCCTCTAGCCATTTTTCAGTCCACTTCACTGCTCATTTAGCCCATACTTCATCAGATCCACTATGAGGATCTTATGGGACACTGAATGATCAGGTAAAAAAAGGTGTTTATGCTTGATCAAATCTGTAAAACCAAAACAAATTACCACCTCATTTAATTTTTCTGAAGTCACTGGAGTAAGTCCAGAATTATGACTGATGTATCTAGCCTTTTTTATTACAGTTCATATAAAAATTATGAAAGAATGTTATTTGCTTATGAACTTACCAAGTCCCTGAGGGTTATTAATATATTATTAATTTTTATGCTCGCTTTTACTGTTTATCTTGAAATAAGCTAGAGAAGATCAGTTCAAAGCAAGTCCTGCCTATTGTACACAAATGTAGCCTGCAGTATAATTGTATTAGGATTTTGAAATAAAGCAGGTGTGCAAATTGTTTCTCAGAACATAAAGTAAGCTCACTGTTACTATTAATGTGTTTTTCTGCTAACTCGCCTTGTCTTCCTGTCTGCTTGTGCCTGTTTATTTCTCTGGGTCATAACCCAGAGCCATTGAAACCTCAGTGTTTGTTCCAATGAACTGGGGATCAAGGCTTTACAATTCTCACTTTTAAGTTCTGCAGGAAGAAATGTTGATGTCTTATGTAGTGCTGATGACTGTGAAGCCCTTGTTTTGAGGGCTTTAGGCTCTACTTCATTTTTAAGAATATATTCAGCACAGATACTGACTTGTTTTAAAGTCCTTTAGTCTGGCATGGTTTTAAATAGAGACAATAAGTGTTGCGACTACTTGAGAGGTTGGGGTTTTGGGTGTAGGGTGGATTTGTTTTGCTTTGCTTACAAAGTATATCAGACAACACCTAGTTTATGTTCCTGCTCATCAAACTTCTATTACAGAAATGTTTGGGTTTAGCTTTTGTTGCTCTTCTGATTTTGTTATGTTTTTTTTTCTTTTTTTCCTTGAATAATATCGATTTGATTTC
Organism: Calidris pugnax; assembly: GCF_001431845.1. Lineage (NCBI taxonomy): Eukaryota > Metazoa > Chordata > Aves > Charadriiformes > Scolopacidae > Calidris > Calidris pugnax. The sequence goes on from NW_015090922.1 coordinate 22,028,499, forward strand.
CACCTGTGTGCAGGCACATATGGAAGTTAAAACAAAAACAACCATTCTTTTCTTATCTGGTAATGCCTTCAGACTACTTCAGGTGGAAGTCTTCCTCTTTCTTCCCCTTTAGGATGCAATTATATATATATATATTTTTTTTTTTTTAATGCATGTAAAATACATGTTTAGATAATATAGAGTTCAACAGTCTTTTACATGGTTACAGATTTGATTATGCTATGACAGATGTCTAAAGGATAATTTTACAAATATATGTAGAAAAGTATGAAAACCGTGTCTTTACTTTGGGTAGAAGGAGAATCCAAATAAGGAATTTCTGATGATTCACTTTATCTCCAATCTAGAAAATCCCGTTGATTCAAATGACTGTAATAGCCACTTTATATAGTATTTAATATGTATTCAGTGGTTGGAAAATGTGAAGTGTGACATTGGAGCATCTGCTTAGTCTAGTGAAGTTGTTTTTTTAATCTAAATTAAAAGGTTGTTTTGGTTCAAACTGAGTAGTCAACATGTGGTGAACTTACTCCACCTTTGAAGACATGTAGGTATCTATCATCACTTTTGCATTTCTGGTAGCAGTGAAGGTGCGGAGACTTGGCTATGGGCTTACCTCGCGAACGAGTATTCAGAGACCTGGATTGGTGTCACAGACTATAGGGACAAAGCTGGTCAGGTTCCGGGCTCACTATGTGACACAGCCATACTTTATGAATGCAATATGGATGTATCCTAATCCCACAGAAATGATTTTTTTTTTGTCTAAGAGCACAAGTGAAAGCTGGAGGTCACCTTTACTTTGTTAACAGCATACTGTATGATAATAGTGATTAGTGCTCTCTACTGAGATTGGGGCCTTTTGTGCAGTGCAGTGTACAAATGCGGTGAGAGACAGGTCTTTTCATGAAGGCTAAGGAGATGAAATAAAGGCACTTCTGGCGATTCCTCTTCCTCAGTTTGATGGGTTTGGATTTAAATTAGTTCTTGGACTCTTAGATTGGCGTCCTTGCCACTATATTTCATTTTCTGGCTTGTCTTTTTTTATTGAAAGTGTCTGTAAGATGAGACAGCCAGGCCTCAGTTTTCATCAGGCACTTGGACAGACTGTATCTACAATGAGAGTACAGAGCAATATAAGCAGATCTTTAAACAAAATACTTGGTGCTAAGGCTGAGTGTCTATGCTGTACACATTTAAATAGGATTAGCTCTAGTCTAGGAGCTAGGACTGGGGGAGCAAAGTTGCCTGTGTTGTAAGAGAAGATTAGGTTTGTGACCACCTGAGGAACCTCAACATACAGAAGTCTATGGGACCTGACAGAGGGTCGTGGTCAACGGCTCAATATCCAGATGGAGATCAGTGACAAGCAGTGTCCTTCAGGGGTCCATACTGGGACCACTACTGTTCAATATCTTCATCAGTGACAGAGACAATGGGACATTGACAGCAAGTTTGCAGATGACACCAAGCTGAGTGGTGTGGTTGACATGCCTGAGGGACAGGATGCTATCCAGAGGGACCTGGACAGGCTCAAGAATTGGGCTTGTGAACCTCATGAGGCTCAGCAAGGCCAAGTGCAAAGTCCTACAGCTGGGTGAGGACAACCCTTGGTATTAATACAGGCTGAAGGGATTGAGAACAGCCCTGTGGGGAAGGACTTAGTGGTACTGGTGGATAAAAAGCTGAACAAGAGCTGACAACGTATGCTTGCAGCCCAGAATGCCTGGGCTGTATCAAAAGAATAGGTCGAGGGAGGTGATTCTGCCCCTCAACTCCACTCTGGTGAGATCCCACCAGTAGTACTGCATCCAGCTCTGGAGCCTTCAGTACAGGAATGACCTGCTGAAGTGAGAAAGTGATCAGAGGCCTGAAGAACCTCTCCTGTGAGGACAGGCTGAGAGAGTTGGGGTTAGTCAGACTGCAGAGTCCTTATTGCACTTTCCAATACTTAAAAGGGGCTTATCAGAAAGATGGGAACAAACCTTTTAGCAGGGCCTGTTGCACTAGGATAAGGGGTAATGGTTTTAAACTAAAAGAGGGTAGATTTACACTAGATATAAGAAAGGCTTTTTTTTATGCAGTGGTGAAACACTGCAACAGGTTGACTAGAGAGATGGCAGATGCCCCATCCCTGGAAACATTCAAGGTCAGGCTGGACAGGACTCTGAGCAACCTGATCTAGTTGAAGATGTCCCTGCTCATTGCAGGGAGATTGGTCTTAGATGATCTTTAAAGGTCCCTTCCAACCCAAACGGTTCTGTGATTCTATGATAACTATTCTAGTCTGGTTCCATTGACTGAACACCAGTTCATCAGCAGTTTTTGAGTATTAGTTACACTCCTGAAATGCACATAGAATCACATGCAGGTTTAATCCAGGGAAATCTAGCTGCGTATTCCTAGATCACTCTGTGAAACAAACTTAAGTGAAGATTATGGTGGCTGGCCCAGAATACTATTGTAGAAGGAGTTAGTAATCTATATGGTAGCAAATCCAGATGTATGCCTCCCTGTCATGAATAGAGTATGACTCCTAGCTACTTGAGATGCATATTTAATCTATGTGCAAATATTATATGTACCTTCTCTCAGGAACTGTTGGTTTCTTAATGAGATAAGAATATCAGGGTCTGCCACCAAGGTGCTCTTCAAAGCTAAGTCCATATTCCAGACTTGATTGCTACTAGTGATAGGTGAATCTGTGTTGTAAGCAAGACCCTACAAGAGTGCAAGTGAATGTGGAGTTGGTCAGCCTCATCATGGAGAAGATTAGTGCGTTGTGCTATGCCCTGACCAGAGGTCCATCCAATGCTGTATCATCCTAGGGTTCCTAGCATCAGGAGAGACGTGAGATTTTTTTTTTTTTTTTTAGCTTTTTTCTTTTTTAACAAATAGCTACCTGTTCTGAGCAGGTTTGTTCCATGCTTGCAGGGATCCAGTACAAGACAGGGATAGTCAGGAGACTTGTATACTTAGAAAAGTACACTCCTGAAGCAAGCTAAAATGATAATTTAGATATAGTCAAATAGCGAGAAAAAAAAAAGCTCTTCAGGAAGACAAAGTAAGGCTTATGTTTGCATAATACATCTTACAGTTTCACTTAGTGGGGTTGAAGCTTTGGTGCTTTGGGTTGGGGAGGGTCTATTGTTTTCTTTTGGTACAAATATGTTCAGTTTTCTTCTCAAATCAGGACGGAATTAGCTGGAGGTTCTCCAGTGTTCAGAGGGCTCAATAAAGCTTTGAAAAATGCTTACTGAAAATTGGTCAGAAGAGATTTCCAAGGGGAGTATATCCAAGTATAAATTCCTTTTCTGAGAGACTGTTTTTCATGAAGGAATGAACTTTGTTTTGAAACTAAGAGCAAACCCAATCTGTAGGTTTTGTGGGGGTTTTTAATTACAGAGAAGAAAACTTTAGAGGCCCATTTGGAACGTGGAATGTTGCCCTGGGAAGAGAGATGTAAAGATGTGCTTCCCGTAGTTGCAATCTGTTTCTGGAAAAGCATTAAGTTACTGAAAGCCAGGGTAATGTAGACCTAAAGAAAGGTAGAGACAGAATGTAAAAGAGGTGTCAGCAACTACCACCATGTATTAAGAGATCAGAATGTAATCCAAATGTAATTTATTCAATTGTAAATACTAAATAAAGGGGGGGGGGGGGGGGGGGGGGGGGGGAAATTTGCAATTCAATCTTGGCTGTTTCGTTTTTTTTTTAATAGTTCCTGTAAACTGTGTCAACTATGTGGACATGCTGTAGCTTTGTCTCCAGTTAGTGGTCAAATTATTTATAGCAAATTCAAAAACTGCTATTGACTTAAGGGAATTTATATTTTCTGGAAGCTTTATTCTGTTGGCTACAGAAATGTTATGTGTAATCCCTGTAAATAATGGAACCAGTTACATTTTTCACTCTCTTCCCAAAAATGAATTATCAAGGTAGAAAGTGTTTTCTATAATATACAAAGGATTTTAATTGATTAAACAATTAAATCTGAGCATTGGATCTTCATTCAAGAAGAGGTGTGTGTCTGAGGACACAGTGATGCTTTTTGGAACAAGCTTCTCTGTGCTGTAAAGCAATGAGTGTGCAGCAACCAGCTGCAATGTGGAGGTGGCTCCAACTATGTTCTCACTACTCAGATATCTGACTTGAACCCCTTGTGTGAATTATTGGGCTCTATTCCTACCAAAGCATTTCCAGATGAGGCTGGAAAGGAGATCACAACACTCAACAAATGTAATGTGGAGCACAGTGCTGGATATTACTCTTGCTGTTTAGTACACTCCTACATTTAGTAGTTAGAGTTTTTCCATGATGTCAGGGCAGAATCTTCCAATTCTTTATCTGGTTTTCATTCCCAATGAATTTTCTGGTTCAGAGGTACTTTGTGACCCCTATTTTATATACAGGTGAAAATTGTTTACTTTTCCTACTGCCTGTCAAGACTTTTGATCTGTCAAAGATAAGCATTCAACATGGTTAGTATATGTTTGGTATGTAATATTTTGCAAATCATTCTTCTTTGTGTCCAGATGTGATTTTCCTTTCCCTGCATTTTGAAATCCCATAATTCTTAACAGTAGAATTACAATGCCTCTTCAGGAAAGCACTAGATTTGTGAGTCAATAGTGGGAAGCCCTAAGGCTGTGATTTAGTTGTAAAATTTCGGAAAGAGGAGTTGGCCATTGCTTTGCAGAGTTTTGTGCATCACCTGGGAAAGCATCTTCTTAGTGTTTTTCAGTTAAGCAGATAGCATCAGTGCTTCTTAAATGGGGGAGAGGGGTATTGGTTTTGTCATCTGAAAAGTTTCCCAAATGAAGAAAGGGAGTAGCTAAGACTTTGTTCCTGCAATGCATGGGATTTGCTATATATTCTTCAAAAGTGATTTTTTTTTTTTTTTTTTTTAACAAACAAAGCTTTGCTCATATCGCCACCGAGGCCACCAGTTACTCCAGATCTTTTACATAAAAGCAAGAAGATAGAACAAAAGTATATACTGGTCCATTTTTTTTTTTTTTTTTTTCTAACAAACCAAGCTGAGGTCACTCTTCAGTCTCCTCAAGGCCATGTTTTTCAGTTGTGTAAACAAGTGGAACACAGCAACAAGTGAAGCACAGCTGGAACTACTGAAGCTGTATGTGTGCTACAGTAGCAAAGATTTTGTCCAGGAAAGATACCCAGGCCTAAATTACCTCTTGGAACTAACTTGATGCCTTAAAATCATTAGGTGATTAAACCATTAATGTACTTAAGCCATGCCTTCAGTTTGACTGGTAATAGGTTCATTAGATTATTCATTGCCCAACATTAAATTTCTGAACATTAGCTTTCAGCTACACTGCAAAAATGTGGACATAAATCCAAATTACTATAAATGCATATTACCTTTTCCTCTGTCAGTGCAGTATAATGACTGTATGCGCCAGGCACACAGTATATTCTTGTTCTGTCTCATGCTTCAGCATACAGTGTTTCTAAATTTGCTACTCTAACCACTGTTTCACAGTCCAGTCACTTCCTGTTGGCCTGATAAACACAGCCTTACAAGTAAATGATCACCTTTTGTCTGGAAGATGTGTTTAGAGAAGCCAAGCTGCTTTGATTTTGGGTTTGGGTTTTTTGCTATCTTATTGATCAGTTCTTTCTCACTCTTGTTTCCTATTTATAGTTTACCATCTGACTCCAGGCAACTATTAGAAACATTTCATTTCAAAAGCAAGCAATGCGTTGACTACCAAGAGCAAAGCTGAGAATATTAATGTCTTAAGTTGTATCTGATTTTAATCATTTACTTTTCCATAGTGTCTTTTGAGTTAACGTCAACTCTACCTATGATGACTTCAGACAGATAGCAACATTCTCTCTCGTGTTAAGACTTTGCAAGTACATGAAGTTGTCCATGTTATCCAGGTTGCTGCCTTTTGCCTGTTTCCTGAAATAAGTCAACTTTGTTGCAAAATAGTTGTACTATGTCCAGCTGGGATGTAGTTGATTTTCTTCATGGCACTGTATGGCACTGTGTTTTGGATGCACAGCTAAAACAGTGTTGGTAATGCACTAATGTTTTGGCTATTGCTGAACAACACTTGAACAGCACAAAGGTCTTCTGTGTTTCTCACCTGCCGCTCACAGTGAATAAGCTAGGGGTGGGAAAGAGGTTGGGGGGGGATACAGCAGGGATGGCTTACTCAAATTGACTAGAAGGGTATTTCATACCATATGACATTATGCTTGACAACAAAAACTGGTGTTAGAGGAAGAAGGGAGGTGGGTGAGTGTGAGTGACTTTCATGGTGGTCATTGCTCAAAGACTGTCCGGGCATCAGTCTGCTTGTGGTAGGAAGTGAGTGATTTCCTTGTAGTCACTTGCCGGTTTGGGAGTGAGGTGTCTCCTCTTTCCTTCACCTGTTAACCTGTCTTTATTTGAGCCACCAGTTTCCTTGCTTCATTCCCCTATTCTCTCCCATGTCCCACTAAGGAGGAGAAATGAGTGAGCGGGCTGTATCGGTGTTTGTCTTCTGTCCATGGTCATCCCACCACACTAGTTTATATAAGTATAAATCTCATTGCAGACATGTTTTGTGTGCCTGGTAAGTCAAAATTATGTCTGCTGTGTAACGACAGATTGTCAGTTTGATTTGCATGTATATTTGCTTTGAAGCTTTTGGGCAATGGACTGGCAGTTCTGTCCATCAGTCTCAAGAGTGAGATAATTTCTCTGTGTGTGAGTGATTATTTCTGAGTTTTTTTATTTTAAAACCGTTGATTTGCAGAGTTTATTGTGAGACTCTAGACTTCACCTTTTCATAGGTAGGAGCCTCATATCTCTCAGGACAAGAAATAGTCTATCTTGTGATCCTTTGTTAAATGGACCTTTTTAAAGCTTGGTAAAATGAGTGAAAGACTTTTTCTATTGGTGTCACTTTATTTGCCCACAAATAATTTAGGGCAAAGCCTCAGCTGCATGGTCCCTCTGTCTTTTAAGGAAACAGTCCATCCCTTAAATCAGTTTTCTCCTTTTTCCAACATGGATAGGATTTTGGTTAAAGAATGTAGTTCAGAAACTTGTGCAGTTTTTTCAGAAGCCACTCAAAGACCTTGTCAGTAAAATCAACTCTTCTTTATTCTTCTTTATTGTATGCTTAGCTGCAAGTGGGCAGACTGTCATCTGCTGCTATCATCAGTTTTTCAGGTGTTGTCATTTCCAGAGGAGGTTTGTGTTCAGCCCTCTGACCACTTGCTGTGGCTCTTCACAAGGTGCTGTCAGGCCTTGCAGTCCATTGTTTTGGTAAATGTTCTGGTAATCCTCCAACCACTTTTTCAGAAAGTTTTTTTTATCAGAGCATCAAGAAAGCCTTTGCAATATGGGAGGGTTTGTCCCTGCTATTTTTACTATTTTGAGTGTCTTTGTTATTTTCTGCTCTAGTACTGGTAAAATTTGGGGGGTTTCTTTGGGGGTTTTTTTGGATTTTTGGTTGGTTGGTTTTTTGTTTGGTTGGGGGTTTTTTTTGAGGTAGTTCTTTCTGTCTTACCCACATTCTTGACTTTTTGCAGTGTCTATCATATACCTGCATGATAGTATATTGCTACTTGATAGCATCTGTTTGCTGTTGCTCTTTTATTTTCACTTTAGATGGATAGAGACTGGATGTGATATCTAGGACTTATTTGATAACTCCCTGGTGCACCTCAGATGACTGCTGTTTAGGATTCATTCCCAGGCCAAGTCTCACAGCATTTTATTTCTATATTCTTCTAAACTTCTCACTGTCTCCACATTGTATCTTCATAGTTCATCTTTCTCACAGAGCTTATAGTGGGAGAATGGTAGCTTATGAGTTGGGAGTCCAAGTATGTGTTGATGCTAAGGTATTCCTTGCTGCTGCTGTTCCTGTTTCATAGTAAAGGAAATCCTGATCTCATATATGTCTCTCAGCACTGTGCAGGACCATTTCTTGTTCAGCCTGTGCTGGAGATGCATATTGTATACACCTGCACTTCTCAGGTTTTCACAAATCTGTAGCAGTCATTTGCCTGCTTAATTTCTTGCTCATGGCTCTTTTCATTTGGAGGTGGGTTTAATCAGTGCTGTCTACTTCATTTTGGCACTACAGTGTCTGGTACTTGAACGGATGCTGGTGCTGTTCAGCTACTTTTCAGTTTTTTCTTAGGATCAATCCCTTGCCTGAGAACCGATTTGTTGAGCTTCATGTGTTGGTTTTTAAAGTAGGTTGCATTTGTCATTGAGCTAGTTACACTAGAATAGTTTGGCACTTTTCTGGCCCTGGTGCTTGGATTGTGTCACCATGCCTGTCAGTTACTGTGTCACCCAGGAATGTGAGCCTTTGCCATCCAATGCCTTTCTGAGCATTTTCTTGTCCATATAGCCTTGCAATAGTACTCTTCTGCACCTCTCTGTTTTGTCTGGAGTTTTCCAGAGCCATCCATCTCTAGCATGTATCTCTGTATTGGGCACTGGCTTTCTGAGGACAGCTTTGAAGAGGCATCATGATGAAGTCCAGCATATGTAGGTCTGGCCCTTGTCTATTGTAGGGCTGAGGTCACACCAAGCCCTGAAGATCTCCTTGGATGCTGCTCCATTTCTCCACTTCTGTCTCCAACTATTCTCAACCTAGTGGCAGCAGCTTTGATCTTTCTGCCATTTCTTTCCTCTTCTATCCAAGTTTGAGATTGGTGTTAGGCAGACTACTGCAGCAGAATTAGATGTCTTTTATAATCTAGGAAAATGATATTAAGTGTAATTTCACATGGAAACAAAACTGAATTACATCAACACAGCTAACGTTGTTATGTAGGAGGTCAAATCCTAATGTATATATAATGATTAGCTGTTTTTAAAATTGGCTGGTCTTCAGTATATACGTTACATATGCTTTTTGTATGAGTCTGTTTTATTCAGTACTCAATAGCATATATTGTGATCATTCTTGCTTAGTTTAATTAAGTTAATTCAAGTGGTTGTTATAGGATAATGATACACTTCTGCGGTTTGTATTAATTCCGTTGCTGGAGCAATGCTGTGCCTCCCCCTCGTGGCCAAAGGGAGGGAGAGAGCGCCTGGCAGGCGTCGCCTTGAAAGCAACGCGAAAGTGACAGATGCACTGATTTATGTTGACTCTTACGTGTTTTCTTCCCGTTTCGAATATGGGCAAGTATTTCTTTAGGAATGGAGGTTACTGGGCAAAATAGTGTTCCGTCAACCATATTTCTCAGTGACAGAAAGAGTGTGTGCTGGTGAGGTATTGTATTGGTGGCAATTTTTGTATTTAAAGGCTCTGTCCCATTTTCACTATCATATATGAGATGAGGCAATCTTTATTTTTTCTTTCTCTCTTTTGGCTAAAAAATTAGGATCGTATTTTTCACATTTGGCTTTATTTTTAGAAACATCTCTTGAGTTACTTTGTGATGGGAGGGTGCTTGGCATAGGTATTCTGTAAGCTTTCAAAATAGTGATCTGTGATTAGTGTTCAAAACACAATAGACTAAACCACAAACTTCTTTAAATTGCACTCCTTTTGTACCTTTATTTAGAATGTGATTACAGGTGTGTGATAATTTGAGTGGTTAGATGAAGAAATGCTGTGCTGGCTTGAGTTGTTTGGCTGCAGCGTGCCTAGAAACAGTGTCATTGTCTCTGTTATTGATGACAGGAGGTAGAAGTTGCCCACTCTCTCAGGGCAGCTCTGCACTGCGCTCCCGTGCCTCTCTTTCCCCAGCCATCTCTCCAGGGCACTGAAGAGAGGGAGTAGTGGGAGACATAGGCTCCGTGCAGGAATCTTGGAGCCTGTGAAGAGAGAGGGTCTCTTAACTGTATTTTCCTTTATGAGGTTGTGCGGGCCGGCATTCATATGGATATGAGAGAGGGAGATGGATTCTGCTTCTTTCTGAAGCTGTTACATGACTGTGCTGTTTGGGCAACACAGAGGCCTAGGTCTGTGCATAGCTCAAGCTGGGGTGGTCTAGTGCGACCCCTTTGGTACAATGGTTGGCAGAAATAAAGAATCTAGCTGCTGTTTCACAGCCCTTGGAGACTGTTTCCTTGGGTGCTGAATCAGTGCACCACAGCAAATAGAAAGAATTGTTTCCAGGCAGCTGGACTCTGGGAGGCAGCACTCCTATGTTTTTTCAGCTGCATCTGATAGATAGGATGGCTTTATCTCTCTTGTTTTTTGTTTGTAGGTTTTCTATTTAGAAAATGTTTTTAATGTGATGCCATTTCTTTTGCAACTGTTCTTACCTTTAACTCACACTTTCAGCTCTTCACAAAATAATACGAATTATTTCTTTGAAACCTGTATGCAGTGTTTGGTCTTGATGGCAATGAAACCTCATCATCCTCTGTGTATTGATACTGCCCATTTAAATACCAGGCACCTGCTGTGGACAGTTCCAGTTATGATCTGTGAGCCCACACATCAGTTTAGGACTAGGTAATGTATACAGTCTTTATGAGAGAGATAAATATTTAGGGCCATGTTTCGTCCTTTGGCTACTGCTAAGTAAAGTCTTAATTGTTAAGTAGCCTCTGCTATTCTACATATGCTGTACCAGTTTTGTAATATCTGAATGTATTTCACTGATTTGAAGTTACATTCCTTTTAGTGTGAGGTCCTAATATCTACAAGCAGCCCAGTAAAACTTCTTCCTCCTCTATTTTTACTTCAGAGCATCATTTGAATTATTTGAGGCCGTGTTTTTATATTAGTCTTCTTAGAGAACAGGACATTACCAATGGAAAGTATCATTGATGTTAATGGATGATTTGTACGAGTCGAGGGATTTCAGGATGTAGGTTATGTTTAGGTAGAGATGTTTAGGTAAAGCTCCTTGTAAGGTGAAATACCGCTGTCTCTGTGGAGGATTAATAGACTAAGTAGTGATGTCTTTGATTTTGGTGGTGTTGGTTGCTGTTATTTTGTGCTGGCTATTGATTTATAGATCCAGTGAGCCTTGAAGAGGGACTGATACTTTGCTGTTCTGCCTGTCTATTTCTTCTTTCCTTTTTTTTTTTTTTTTACCTCCTCCCCATCTCTTCTTCTTCCTCCTCTCTTTATTCTTTCTTTCTCTCTTTACAACAACTTTTTATCCTGCAATTCTGATGCTTTCCCATGTCACCAATGAAACTAACAAGCAGTGAGAAACTAATACTTACATTTATAGTTGTGTCGTTCAGCTTTGAGTTTCTCTGCTAGTTAGATTTTTGAAGAAATGGAGAATTCCTGTGTTTCTGACCATGTGTCCATGAGTCTTTTTAGCATGTAGAAGTACAGCACTTTACCAATTTACACTCAGTGCACTTTGGATGTACTCCTTCATAGCTCTGCTGGATAGGGACTTAATTTTGGAGGAAAAAACAACCTGAATTTAGAAAAACAGTTTGGATAATGACAGCCAAAATATACAACAAGCTGACAGGATACTAGAGAGAGGCTATCTCGAAATAATGGGCCTGGTGAAAGACCCAAGCAAATGGAGAGGGTACTATCTGAGGTGAGGCGTTGACATTTGTTGTATGAAAATAATGCCACAGTAAAATAAAATAGGAATACAGTTCTTGTTCCCACAGAGTAGTGGGTCTTGTGGCTCTGGTCATCTTCCAGGCTTCTATGCAGAAAGGTAGAAAGCACAGAGATATTTACTGCCATACCTGTTCTCCTGTCTTGCATCACCATCTCCGTATTATCACTGTACTTTTTAAGGGCATTTCTGCTCTAAGGTTTTAAAAATAAAGTTCAGAATTCTGTTGTTCAAGTTCATGTGGCCAAGACAGGCTAAACTCCATACTGAAAATATTTGGGCTTGGCTTTTAAGCTACTTGTGTGCCTTAAGATCTTGAAAAGTCTTATTGTGTTTTGCCCCGATTTACTGCTTTCCTATTCCTGATGGAATAGAATATCCTTAAAATGGGAGAGTGCATGTTGTTATTCTGTATAGATCCCAAGTATTATGATGAATTAGACCACCTCTGGGAGTGAAGATTTTGAGAAAAAATGGGAAAAAATGTATTTTGAGACATATCAAATAATTTGAAAATTCAGTCTTTTGTTGATGAATTTCCTATTTTGTGTAGGTGTCTGAGGTTTTGTATCTGTTTTGCTTTGCTGACTTTTAGAGTTCCTGCAGGTATATGTAACCTAGTTTATCTTCATTCTGTGAAGTCAAACAATATTGCATGCTGTAGTCCTATTACTCATTGGAGCTTTGATTTATTTCTAATAAATATTAATTGAATATATAAATTTTTTATTTATTTATAGCAAGCTGTTCATAGATATTTTCATTATTTATTGCAACCTATGAGGAGAGATGGTGCTTTATAATGCTAGGGACAACTTGAATGGACTTAGAGTGCCCCAAGAAGGCTGTAGCTGCATGACCCTTAGGCTTTGGGCTGTCTCAAGCAAATCCCAAATGACTCAACAGTTTTGCATTTACATTTATTAAGACTTTTCATTTAATAAAAAAATGAAATACTTTGGTTTTCCATCCTGTCTTCAGACAGCAATCAAATGCTAAAGTAAAAGAAATTCTGCCAGGGCAAAAATTCAGTTCTTTGATTAGTAGCTTTATGTTTGGTATTTCTTAATGCAACTGTTCAATTGTTGCAGATTGAGAGCTCTAGTGGGAAGGTTTACATGCTGCAAAGAACATACATGTGTGAAATAGAGTATATCTGGCAAAGCAAGTTATTTTTGTCATAAAATCAGATTACTTTTAATCCAATTTCAGTTTTTCAGCCTCCTTGTGCATTCTGCGATTGATAAGGATTTCCTTATGTCATTCCTTAAGAAAACTGTATGTGGCCTGGTAACTACATTTCTACAGGTGCCTAAACAATGTGATCAGATGCCTTTGAGAGCTTTAATTTTATTTTTTAAATAGCCTCTGAAGCATGTGGCTCCTGATGACAGTTAATCTGCTGAGAGGTGTAAAGTCTGGCAGTATATACCTGCCCCTGCTTGAGAGGATTGTAAGTAGTCAGCAAGGATTAAATTAAGGAATTTAAGTCCACCTTGGAGGAAGATGGTTTCTTCTTATAAAGAGGAGAAATTCTAGACATGCCCAGAAAGTTTAAGCTCCCTATTGCTGAGGAGCCTTTAAGAACTGAAGGAGTAAAAAAAAATAATTAATCTTTAAGGCTTATTTAGATATAAAAGTTGAAGTCCACATTGAAACTACTGCAGTTATACCAGTATAGCAATTCTTTCCCTTGGTGGACACTCCATTTTCTCTGTGTGTGTGTTGGGAGGAGTTTCAAGTAAATGAAAAAGGTAGCTGTCTTTTGAAGCAAGTCTGCTAGTGCTAAAGTCAGTCAGTCAGTTAACTTGAATGAATTTTTATTTTATTTTTCATGTTTATTCTGCCTGTATAGTTGTATTGATAGGGCTTGTTTTGCATAGAAATGTCTTTTAATTGAATTTAGGAGATCATATTTGAATTTGAATTTTGGGGGGAAAGAGGGAGTGGGTGTGTTAAATATGAGAAGACCATGCCAGAATTTGCTCTGAAATTTGTATGCATTCAATTAATTCTTAACTGTTTGGTAAAAAATGGAAGCATCCTGGCTTCACTGCCTGAAGGGCAGAGTTGAAAATTGCTTGCATGTATGCATAGGGCCATATCACCCTGTTCCATACACTCTTTGTGTAGAAACATACAGGGGCAAGACTTGGTCGCACGTCTTCATACTCGGCATCTGATCACTATCCCAATAGATATTTTTGTGAATATAAGAGTTTCAGAAATGTCAAGGGTTGTAGGATGTTTGCACAGACTAACAAAGTCACTGAAAATGTTATGATGCAAAAGTTTTTATTCCTAAAAGGACCAAGTCCTCTGTAGCCTGATCATTGCGATTGAATTGTTTCACAGCATTGTCTGGTGATAGTGATACTATAGGTGATAGTGATAGTATAGGTGACAGTGATAGTACAGGTGGAGCCCCTCTGATGGGAATCCCAATAGCAGTCTGACTAACATGGCTGTATGAGTTGTTTACTGTCACTGCCAGAAATAAAGAGAGCTTCTTGTGGTTATTCAGCTAGATATCAACAGCTCAACATGACTAACAGACCCCCTATAGACTCCCTTACTGCTTCTTTCTTGTCACTCTGGAAAACAACCTAATCTTGCCATGATTTCCATAACGTGTCATTTATTACTTTGTTCTCTTTCTAAGTTCAGAAACAACATATTCAGTGCTATTGATGACTAAATCATATTTCTTAGAATAAGTTCATTGCTGTTTCAACAAACAATCAGAAATTCCACCCACCTCTCCTTTACTTTTAAAACAAGCTTGCCAATTAGTCCAGCATTCTTTCCTTTGTTTTCCTCATGTCAGTCCTGCACTCTCATACCCACTCAGATTCAGTGAAAATCATTATTGTATCCTGTTGCAAATAGAAGAGAAAAAAGCTGTGACCATCTCTTCTGAATTTCTTTTCCTTCCTTGCATAGAGCGTGGTCTTAAACTTTCTAGACCCTGATAAACTCTCAGTCATTGCACAAGCATCACTCCATCCTCTTTCACCCATTCATTAAAATTTCAGGCTCAGTCTTGTGCACTTTTAGGGCAATAATATGCTTTCTCCTTGAGAACATCTCCAAAGCAGTCTCCATAGCCTCTTGATGACCCTTTCTTTAAAACTCCTTTATTGTGATGACCTTGACGAGCTTAGAAATGGTCAAGTTGCTGGGATATTACTCTAAGTAGCTATCAAAATAGCTAGTATTGTCAGATTTGGTTCCTTCTGCCTCTTTCTTCGTCATCTCTTACTGTGTTCTTTGATGGCGGTATCCATGGCAAGGAGTCAGGACTGTCTTTGTTCTTTTTTTTTTAATTAATTTTTTTTTTTAATTTACACCCAGCACAGCAGCATCCTTAGTTGACACTGAGAACATTAAGATGGTTATAATATTAACTAAGTAATTAATCATAGTTACAGCATTGCAGAGGCATTTTCTGTGTGTATGTTCTTGAGAGGGATGAGGGTAGAAGCATGTAGTAGAAATGCCAGTTGATCATTTCATCCTTTTGGAACTTTCCACCTTGTCTTCACTAGGAAAAGTGGTGGGTTTTTTTAGAAAAAAAAAAAAAGCCAACAAGGAGCAACCACATTGCAAATAAAAGATGCTCTTAGCTAATCTGAAGGGGCATTTGGCTGCCTCACATAAACACTGTGAATTTTGGCAAAGTTATGAGCTTTGGCTTAGGAAGATTTGTGTTTGGAATAACAGGGCGCGTTGCAAGTCAAAATTCAGGTATCTTGGCAGAGATGTATGCATAATCTGGCATGATGCCTTTCTGCACTGTGCCTAGCTGTAGCAAGTGCTCAAGTCCCTTGTGAACAATATATGAATCTCATTTTGAAGGGGGGGGGGGGGGGGGGGGGGGGGGGGGGGGGGGAAGAGGAGGAGTGAAGAGGAGCCAGGATTTATTTTAACATTTAGTGGATATAAAAAACAAGTACCAAGAAGCAAAACATTTCCATGAAACATTCACTGTGAAAATTCTGCAACTTCTTTTTGCAAACCTCTCCATGTCTTGGATTGGCTGATTTCCAGAGCATCAAGGCTAGGAATTGAGGGACTGAAATATAATCAGTGGTGATACATTTTAACCACATAAAACATTCTCTGCTTCCAAAGCCTCCGGTGTCTCTAGTAAGCAGTACAACAGCAACAGCTCCTTGCTGCTGGACTCCAGAGACAGGGAAAATACTGAATCACAATGGTAAGAAGCTCTTTACTTTTTATCAGATCTAGATTATTACTTTGAAAAGAATGTCTAAAAGGTGATGATGAAATTAGTAGGGATCAGTGTTTAAACTGAGAAAACAGGGTGTAAGATACAGTGGCGTTATCGATGTTTTACTGAAAGACATCAGCAAAGCAAGTTGGTGACAAATATCTTTGGCACTGAACATGTTGTGCAGCTTATATAAAATCTTTTACAATTGGGAAACACTGCTGACTAGAATTTGAGGTAAAATGTAAGCCTGTCTACTTCTTTTATTGCAGAAGGACAGCTGCATGGGCTTTTAAAATAATTTTGCATTAATAACCACTGACATAGACTTAATACATATAAATTAACCAGTGCTGATCGCTTATGCAGGCTGTATATTTATGTGTTTTATTTTGTTGGGGTTTGGGTGTTAAGTTTTTGTTTTTTAGAAAGAAGCAGAAATGCTCAGAACATACCTTTGATTTTTATGGACCTATGAAGTTTTTATTTTCCTGGGTTTTCAATCTGTGAAGACCTGTTAGCCACACTGTGTTTCTCTGCTGTAGTTGGTGGGAAAAATAACCAAGGAAAACTTTCCAGGGTAGTGATTTTATTCTTTGTAACAATTTAAATATTCTGATCTGAATATTAAAACAATAGAAGTAGAATATAAAACACATAAATGTAAAGTCTGAAATTATTATAAATTGATACCAGTGCTATTAGTAGTTTCAACAATGCCTGAAGATAGAATAAAAAAGTTCTTATTAGCAGTTTTCTAGGTATTAAAGAAAAGAAGAGGGGGATACAAATCTTGGGATTTATTCGCAAAACTCACTGTCAAGACAGGGCTTGATGCATATTTCAATTAAAAAAAAAAAACAATCTCCTATATGGGAACTATATATGCGCTCCTATATTTTAAGCGCACGCTAAGTCTGGGAATACATTTATTATGAAATTATAGTACATCACAGTGAAAGAAAAATAAATTACTAAATAAGTCTGAAGAGTACTGAAATATGCTTACTTGACAGCCCAGCTGATGTGTGGGAAATCATTCTCTTTGTGATTCAAATGGAAGAGGAGATTTTTAAAAGAGCAACTATGGGAGTTTGAAAAGTGTACAGCCGATATGAGCCTGTATCTGATTTGGTATTTTTTATCTTTCTTGTGTATTTGTGGTTGCTCAGCAGTATGAAAATTAGAATGCAAGAACTAAAACTATCTCTGAGTGCTTTTTGATCTTTTCCTTTTCTAAGTGGTTTAACCGAATGGCAAGAAATAAAATACTGAAATACAGTAGATAGTAAATCATGTTATCTTGGCGTATATATTCCAGGATATGACTGTAAACACAGTTTGTGTTAAAGTTTTGTGTTTTCCTTCTCAACGTGCAGCATAGATTACAAAATCAATAGTTGAATGGCAACCAGGCTGTAAGCTTCTTGGAAAGGTGTTTAGTATGAATCTAAGCATGGTGATTTTTATTACTATTACTATTTTCTTGACAATAATGGCCAATGTTGAATATCCATTAAGTACTGCTGTGGCAGTGAAGGGGCTTCAATATATTGATGTTTCTTGTTGGAAAAGAATGTGCTCATAGTTAGTATTATCCTGTATCTACATTTTGGTACAGGAAAACATTGGAGACAGGAGATCTGGCAGCTTTTCCCTATTGACAAACACAGAATTTAACTGTCATGTTAATTGTTATTAACAAATAAAGTTTCATATTTCCAGGTATATGTTTCCTTAGTTCGTATGTTAGTCAAATGCAGATCCACTTCAGTAACTGCAAATTAAGGAAAACATTTCCTTCTGGAAATACAACATTCGTGTACTGCCACATATTTGCTCTTGATAAAGTTTAAGCCAAAGTAAACTTGCTTTGTGCCCTGCTTGTCATGGATTAGTTGGGTAGTTTACAAGGGATCTATTTCTTTCAATTTGGATTGCCTGGGCAAGGGTCTTGCATATGTTGTTGCAGGGAGAAAAAAAAAAAAAAAGGAAAAAAAAAATCACCCTACAACTCCCAAAAGATGAACCCTTAGAAGTAATCAGCTATGTAATAAATGGCACAGCTAGTCCAAAGAGAATAGTCTCTTACACTTTTAAATGTATATGTTTTCTTTCAGAATGTGACAGAATGTAAGTAGTCTTAAAGAGGTCAGAATTGCAATCTGTGAAATGCTTCAGATACCCAGTTTAAATTATTCAAAATCTTTTTTTCTAATACCTCTAAGGAACAAAAGTAAAATTACAAATAATGTACCAGCCTTACCTGAAAAACTGAAAAGTTGGCAACGTGACTTTTACAGTGCTAAATGTTAACAAAATATCATCCAGGATTAGTGCAAGAGATGCTGGGTATAGCAAAGTTTCTTTCAAGTGTTTCTCTGCTGCAAAATTTATGAAAGCCTACTCGACAATTGGATGCATGATTAATCAAATGAATTTAGATTAAATATTTTTTTTTAATCCCAGTGATTAAGTAAACATCTGATAATCTACCTGAAAACGTAATCCTGTGTTTAAGAGGTATAGTATAAATATGTAAGCTATGTAGTTTATATGTAATATAAAGTATGTTCAGGGAAAGAAAAAATAGCTTTGTATCTGTTATGAAGTTGATTCAAAACTTAATAATATCCTCAGGTTTTACTGGTTTAGTTTCTTGCTTTGTTCGCCTGCCAATTTTTTGGCAAAAAATAGTTTTGTTCATTCAGAACTAGTTATGCTGGCTCCCATAATGGTACTGCTGAAAAAGTTTTGAAGGATTTAGAAGAAATCTGAGGCAGTAGAATTTTGGTGAAACCACGGGTTTTTTATGTGTGTTTATATGCCTTGACTGACTTTTGGCATAGTTTGGTTCAGGTGTCATAGCTGCGTGACAGGCTGTTTACCACACCAGTAAGTCTGTGCACCATTCTAGAGTGAAATAAACACTTGTACTTTTTCCACAAACAAAATATTGTTTGTGAAAGAAAGAATATCCACTCTGATCTTTAATTTAAATGTAATGCTGAAATATCTCCAGGTATATATTAGAGTTTATTCATAATGAAATAAGCTTGTGTTTTGAAATCTCAGTTCATGTTTATGGAGCCTGAATACTTTCATTGAACAAAATATGGCAGCAAGCAGGGTTTATGCAAGGATTCCTAAACTGGAATAGTTTGGTGGTGGTGGTTGTTTTTGTTTTTTTTTTTTAAGCAATTTTCTTCTCAGTCATTATCAACTTACTCTGTAGATCAGGTTTTGCTCTCTGAAATCCATCTCTTAAAGTGTGCCATTACACTGGCAATGCAACTTAAAATGAGTTCCTTTCAGGAAGTTATAAATTATTTGCTGTGCTTTACATAATGTATTAGCATGTCTGCTGCGTCTGTGTTCAAGTCAGGGTTTTATTCCTTCATCCATATGATATACAAAGAAACTACTAAAAAGGATGCTTTTAACATTAGTCTGACCTTCTGGCTTTTATCCTGTCATGCTATCAAAAATGAAGGTTGGGGTAAATGAAGGCAGGGGAAAAGGTCAGTCTGGTCTCTAGGTGAAATGATTGATGGGACGAGCTTCCTGAGGAATAGACCTAAAGTGGAAAGGTGGCTGGATAATATATATTTTTCTGCATCTGGTTAATGTTTGTACTGCAGCATTTGCAGTGTATTGAAATATCGGGACAAAATTCAGTTGCCCATATATCTCAGGACTCTCATAGCGATGAGATATTTTGCTGTGCATAATTGTTCTACTCATGACCATATTGAGAATACCGAGAACTATTAAGGTTGAGACTTACTGTGGACCTTTTACATAAAAGTGGTTTGGAGAAGACAAAAGGGTACTGACAACTTTATACCTACTTACTAGTAAGCAGATTTAAGTCATGCAGTTGTGTCCTGAAAGACACATTTCCAGCACTTGTGTGGAGCGTGCTTTGGTCAGAATTGAGACTGCATAGTATGTGGTGGTGGGAGACACGATGCACAGTTTGGCCAGATTTTCATGCTTGCTCCGCTATGTAGAGTGGTGATGGGAAGCTACCATACCTAAAGGAATTCTCTAGATCTTGTGTATGAGTTTTTAGTCTACTGTAAAACCGTTGTTAAGAACATTTTATTTAAACATATTTTCCAAAGTTGCTGTGTCACCTGGGCACACAACTGCATAGTCAGCCCTATTGTGTCATCTGATAATAAAGTGGACAGCTTGGAGGTGGGTGCCATCTACTCCCCTGGAACTGTGCCAAAGGCTCCACTTCCCTTCTGCTCACCAAGACACACCTCAGGTAAATAATTAAAGCTTTTGGATCCATGAAGATTTTGGAAGGAGATTCACAGCAGAAGGTTGGCAACCTTTGGTGTAGATTCTTATTCAGTTGAGAGGGTAGATTAATCCTGTGTTTAAACCCACAGCACTTCTGCCTCCATTGCTATGGTAGGTTAGCTTTCTTAGTAGTCATGGCTTTAACTCAATAGTGCTAACCTTTTGGGTACGTCAGAAACATTCTGAGACCATGTGTGGCAGTCTTTTCTCCCCTTATGTGATGGCACGTGACTTTCATTGTATGACTTTTATGTGATACTTCTCCCTTTCACAGGACAGGAGGTGGTGCATGTGTGTCAGACTACTAGGCTAGAGGCTTCTGACGTGTTCCTTCCTATGACTGGACATATGCATATCCAGTAACAGGGAGAATTCTGTTTGGGTCATATAATGGGTATTTGGCCAGGTGATGACTGAGAGTGGACATCCATTTGGGAAAAATGGCAAGGAGCAGGATGCTGTAGGACTACACCTCTGATTTAACTTTTCCCCTGTTTAATAGTTTTTGTTGTGGTCCGTCTAGTTCAGAAAGGAAAAAAAATGTGTAATGGGGTATACATTTTTATCAGCATTAGCTCTGGAGAGAAAGTTTGGAAGAATATGTTCTTGATTTGGCCCAAAGTAGCCAAAGAGCTACTACTCTTCAGACCTCTGACGCATTCAGATAAGAATGAAGGATCTTCCATTGGCTGAAAGTGGCCTGAATTTTGTTTTATTTTTTTTTTTAATTTTCATTGGAGATATAGAAGGGACTAATTTCAGAGAGTGCTGAAAACCTCTGTGATGATTAGGTTCTGTAAGTCAGTTAAACTTTGTTAGATTCTTTTCTGACTCTACTAAACTTGTCTTATGCACTAGTGTTAATTTTCTTACTTTTGTAGGATTGTCAAAAGTTATAAGCATGTTAAAAAGAGACCTTTTTTTGTCCTACTCTTCATTCCACTATTATAGAGGATTGATCACAAAAGCAGCACTTCCATCTAATAATTCTTTCACTACAGCACAGATAAAGAGAAAATTGGTTTCCTTGCACATGCAAAGCATGAGAAAATGAGTTCTGTGTGAGGGATGAATGCAACACACTAGATATGCTATAGGCAGAATATATTAGGTCTCTGCTAGCATGTTTGCTGCAGAGGTCATCATGAAATGATGCTTATAGTTAGGTGCTTCCTCTTTGTGCACTTGGGCTGGTCCTGGATTGTATTTCCTCTGTTTTTCAGTGTTGGTGTGGTCCTGTAGCCAGCAAGTGATGGAGAGTTCCCTCATCTCTGGGTGCACCTCATGTATACCTTTTATTTCAAGATCATTAATGTACTGATCATCCAAAGCTATTTGCTCAGTTTGGGCTCCTAGGAAGTTGCAGAAGAGCTTGAAAGATTGAGTCATGAAAGAATCTTTAGTCTTAGTGATCCTGGTGAATTTGATGATTTTGGAGTTGGCAGGTAATTGTTGTATTGCTATGTCCTAAGAAAGGAGGCAGTCAAAATTTTGGTTTAAAAGTTTATTGGAAGGAAAAAAAAATATACTAGGAAACTGTTATGATGGATGTAGATTCAGATGGATTGAAAACACGTGCTTTAGAGTGACAGTAGTTCATGCCTCTGATGCTTGGCAATAACAGTCATGTGTTTGTCATGTGTGCCATTGCACAAACTCATTGTTTGTTCTTTCCTTTGAAGAAAAAATAAACCAAATGACGAAACACTTCCACGGGGTTAATATTTATAACTTTTACCAAATGTATTTTGTTTCATATGGGCAGCAGTACTGAGTCTAATAGGACATGTGTGTGTATAGTTAAGTGCTTGGAAAAAGTAAACAAATCTAAGAGTGTACCAGGATAAACATGAATCTTTCTACTGTATCAATTTCAGAGCTCTCTGAAGTCATGGCAAATGTATACAATCTAACTGAAGAAATTATTTTTGATGCCATGCATCATAAGAGAGAACATGCAATTTCTTAACTGTGTTATAAAAGGAAGTTTTGTATACAACACTTCAAAATTTGTATGACTTTGTGTTGCATTAATGTCTGTAGTTGTTCTGGGGGTTTTAGCATATCACAAGTCTCCAGAATGCTATATTTCTTTCATAAATTTATTAATGAAGCTGACTTCACTCTTGATTAGAGTCCCTTTTTTAGTAAAAGGAAATGTAAAAATATTTGTGGAAGAAACTGAAAGGTGAATAACGGCTAAAAGACCACTAATGCAAGTTGATGTAGAATGACCATAATATTCTTACCAGTTATAGCAGCCCTAAGGATTCTCTACTGTAAGCTAATGGAACTAGTGTGTTTGCTGTATATCATTTTAATGGTCCAATACCAGTGAAATATTCACTCTGATCTGTGTCAGTGGTGGTGGGGAAGCACATATAATATATGCCTCCAGTCAGCTTTAGAGAGGGAGTAGGAGGATTTTTCAGGAACAAAATAATTAAATGCATGTATGTAAAAGATACCTGCAAGATGCTACTTGAGAAAGTACTTTATAGAACTAGATAATTATAGGGGAAAAATTCCTTGGTTGGAATGATAGTACGTGTTATTAATTTACCAGTGGTGTAAAGGTTTTCTGGGTAGTATGTTTCCTATTTATAACACAGTATTTTTTCTAATGATCTTTGTGTCTTCAGAAAGGAACTTTAGATCAAAATGCTTTATTGAGCATATTTCACTGGAATTTTAATAGAACTAATACAGACCACCGTTGTAAAGGTTCATTTCATGGCTTTAAAATTATTAGCTGTTGCAGAAGTATGGGAACTATGAAAACTTTCTGAAGTCATGGGTTTTCTTGTCTGTTTACTACAATTTAAATTGTGTGCATGCTTGACATGGTTGTGAATCATACTCATATTTCTTTAAGAGTGTCCGGAAGAGACGATGATATTAATTCACCTGCTGCTGAATACTATCCTCCTTAGAAAGTAATTCAGAAGTGACTCAGACATCAGAAATGAAAACAGAGTCAGTTGCTTAGGGCTAAATCTTGCAAGCACTTACTACAGGGTATGGTGTGTTGTGACTTTCCTGGGATTAATCATATCCTAAACAGACAAAAGAATATTCCAGTTCCCCCTCCTCCTCCCACTACTCCACCATTTTCTGTGGAAAGAAAAGGGTTTCAGTGGGTCCTGTTTTAACTATCTCCAAACAAAGCTCTAGATGGTGTGTGTGATAACAGCTCTTTGCAAGAACGGATAGCTTAGATGCACATGAAAGCTCTTGATAGAATCATAGAATTGTCTGGGTTGGAACCTAACTCTGATTAAAAAAAAAAAAACAAAAAACCATGTCACTAAGCACTACGTCAACGCATCTTTTGACTACCTCCAGGGATGGTGCCCTCAATGTTTAATAACCCTTTCAGTGTAAATTTTTTTTCCTAATATCCAATCTGAACGTCCCCTGGTGTAACTTGAGGCCATTTCCTCTTGTCCTGTCGCCTGTGACTTGGGAGAAGGGCCCAATCCCCACCTCTCTACAACCTCCTTTCAGGTAGTTGTAGAGAATAAGGTCTCTTCTCAGCCTCCTTTTCTCTAGACTGAATATCCCCAGCTCTCTCAGCCTTTCCTCATAAGACTTACTCTCCAGACCTCTCACCAGCTTGGTTGCCCTTCTCTGGACCTACTCCAGCACCTCGATGTCTTTTTTGTGGTAAAGGGCCCAAAAAAATCTTGTTCAAAAATACACATTGTGGAATGTGCTCATAGTGTTGCCCAAAGAAACCTTTAGTAGGAGGATCTCAACTCTCCTGAGGATGCTGTGTGTAATGGCCCTCAGCTAGGAGCTCTGATGGGAGGGCTAGGGCCAAGGCTGGTGCTCACTACCCCGCCACTGCCTGTGCCTACTGCTGCTTAATATTTTGCTTCACTAAGAAGTTGCTGTGTAACATTTTGTTTCCAGGCCTAATTGAGGAAGTGCAGTGAAAAGTAGATGGTGAAAATAATTGGCACAGCAGTTTACTTTGGGGAAGGTTCATTGAAGCTACCAAATAACTTTGCTCAACTGTTATTTAAAAAACAAAACCCGGTGTAATCATCTCATTGTAGCTGAAAAATAGGAGTTAACCCATTGTTCTCTGTTTTAAAGCCAGGCTCTTTCCAGTTTGCTTTACCGTAAACTTTCCTACTGAGTAAAAATTACGTTATGATATTGCAACTGTCTGCACTATATTGAGATGTCACAGTAACTGGAGTTGAGTGTTCTTGCCAGTTCTGTTTTACTGGTTTCTATTGTGGTATTAAGTGTTGCACAAAAAAAAAAAAAAAAAAAGTGATTTTGACCTAGACTGCATCTTAGCAATTGGGTGAAGGATGGTGCATTGAGCCAGATTAATTTCAAAGAGAAAACCCAACCGAAACCATGAAGCTGAAATCTGCTATTGATTTTAATGGTCAAAGTGAGACCCACAGCTGAATAGGGCAAATTTGCAGAATCTAGATATGGACATTATGAGTTTACACAAGTCTCTTGCATTTTCAGTAGTGGCCTGTATATTGTCTGCTGAGTCTCTGATCTCAGGCTATGTAGTGTAAATCACAGAATCACAGAATGATATGGGGTTGGAAGAGACCTCTGGAGATCATCTTGTCCAACCCCCCTGCCAAAGCAGGTTGCACAGGAAGGTGTCCAGGCGGGTTTTGAATATCTCCAGAGACAGAGACTCCATCACCTCTCTGGGCAGCCTGTCCTAGTGCCCTGCCACCCTCAAAGTAAAGAAGTTCCTCCTCATGTTTAGATGGAACTTTCTATGTTCAAGTAAACATGCATGTATTTTTTAAAGCAAACCCATAATTTCTGAATGGACAGTGTACTCTAGGGAAATGGATACTGGACATAGAAGACTGTGCTTATTTTAAAATTTCTACTACCTTTAGGGCCTGACACTCACTAGGCTGCAGTGAGAAGCATATCATTTATTGTGTTATAAACACTCTTCCATCTTAAATTCTAAAATAGTTGTTTCCTGGAGGAGGCTTGGAATATAAACTGATGTACCTGACAGTTAATTAAAATTCAGTGTTGTTTGTTCTTGCTTAAATTAGTGAAGAAAAGCTTCTAGGAAACACCATAGAGAATAACATTCTGAAGATTTCAAATTATTTTGAAATATGAGAATTCCCATGACTCAATTCCTTAAAGAGTGGAAACATAATTCAGATGCTTCTTTACCACCTGTCACATTTTTTTTGCATTTTTAGAGTGAGTATTTTCTCTCTCTCATAAATAAATAAAAGGAGCGAACTGCAGAGAAAACCTCTTATTTCCGTTTTTACCCAGCAGGTTGTTTTCTGAATCCTAGTTAGTGAACTACATGCACACACTACGTCTCTTACAGTATTGTAACCACCTGGACAAATGCATACCTAGTGGAGTCCAATCGTCTCATTAAGTTACACTAGGTAACTTAATGGCTAGTATTGTTGTACAAACCAGAGAAAAGCATGTGTAATCGCATTTGTTTGTAATGTGAAATCACTGATTAGCCCCTTAATAGCATTTTTCCCCATGCACACAGCCTCCCACATGCTGAAAGATGAAAAAAAATTAGTATAAAAATAAGTTTTAAGCTGTGACAATTAGGTCTCCAGATGTCTGATTCCTTGGTTTAGAAACTGCAGAAGAGTTTATCTATTCCTGAAATAAAAATTATTTAGATAGTCCAAACCCTCTTTCATGATTGCCCATCTGCCAGCGTGCATTTCATTTTTCATGTGGTAAATAAAATATCTAAATAATTCTTCAAATCATTGCTGCACAGCTCATTACAGAGATCTCATGCTTGCTAATACTAACAAACAGAAGGCAAAAAGACTGGCAAAGCATGAAGAGCACCCATACTAGGCTTGCAAGGCAGGAAGTCTATCATGGAAAGGGGAATAGTTAATTGGATTTATGTAAGGTATTAACTGGTTGACCTGTGTTATTTCTCTGTTGCCCCTTTCAAAAAATGCAGATACATACTGAGGGGGATGGGAAAGGAAATTTTCCGAGTTCTTTTGTTGGCTTTGTGCCATTAATTTCCCCTCTAAATCAGTCACTTGGATTTTAAGCTGTCCTTTCATGTTATGTATTCTAGTATAGCAGACATCTCTAGGTCTTCATGCTTATATTTAGAGTCTTGCTTTGTCCAGAGTTCTGAAAGGTCACTTCTGCTTAAGTCTGAAAGGTTGTGGGTGCTGACATATTGGCAAATCAAGCCCTTCCTATACTTGTACTGGAGTCACAATGGGAAAATCTTTCTGACTTAGGTTCCTGAAACTGTGGACTGACTCTTGCATGCTTTGCTGGAGGTACAGTTAATCAAAAAAGCTGCAACTCAGGACACCTGGAAGTTGTGCAACTCTTAAATGTCTCAATGTAAATTTCAGAATCTAATTTTAAGCAGGCAGATCTGATCATTTTGCCCTTGGTTACCCAGGAAACCAGTTAATTACTATGCATTTGTTCAGCACTCTGCATGCAGCTTTTAAAACATTTTATTATGATTTTTCTTTTATTTTGTCTTAAGCTAGTGTTTGTAGAAAGGGCTGGCTTGACAGCTCTGGCAAATGAAATAGTCTGTCTGCCCACGGAATATGTGCTCCCTAGACAGTGGCAGTCCAAACTTCCTCATGCTGTTTTGTCAGTGTGCCACAACTTTTCTTGAATGGGGGAAGAGTGGAGTAGTTGGAGGGTGAGGTAGGGTCCTTGTACCATCAAGTTTTTGCCACCAGGACATGTAAGTATTGTCAGAAAGAAGGACATGTATTTTCTTTCTAGCATAGAAAACAGTGCAGCTAAAAACTGGATGAACTCAAGCTCTGGAAACCAATCTCCAGTCTGCAAACCGTCATCAAGATCACAACCTTGATCCTGCTGCTGTGTTGTAGCTGGCACTGGTGACAGATGATCTCATGAACTAAGCAGGTTTTCCCTTGCTCAGTGCTGAGGCAAAAGGACTTTCAAAGAGTTCTGGTGCTGAAGCTTTCAGCAAAAAGTCCTGGGATGATATTTGCAAATTAGAGGTGGAAGTGGGAAATCTGGGAATTTGCTTTAACATGTTAAAACTGCAGCTTGTTTTGCTTCACTTTCCAAATGCTGATCACAGTATGCACAGTTTATTACTTCAGTTTGTCTCGGTTATGACTTTTGTTGAGATAGATGTATACTATGAATCCTGATAGCTACAAATCACCTAGCACTCCTAGAAAAATCATCCAGGAAGAAGTCTTTTCAACAAAGAATTGTGTATTTGCTTTCCAAGGGGTTTACAGCTCTTCTGGTTCATTTACTTAGTAGCCTAAAAATCATGGAAGATCACTGGCAGAATCACACTGCTATTCTTTAATGCTTGCTGTGAATTAACAAATGCTTCAACAAAAATAAGTCAGTAAGAATGGAGCATCTTTGCTCTATTATGACTGAAAGCTGAAATATAGAAGGAATGTTGACATCATCCAACTTCAAGCATCTGGCTAAAATAGCTACATTGCTTCATAATCACTTTTTTTTCTGTGCAGCTTCTGTAGATACAAGAGTTGTCAAGACCATCTCTATTCAAGCTGCGCTTCCAAGGCAGCTTAAATGAGTCGAGGCTGCATGTTGCTGCCCTGCCTCAGAGCATGCAGCCCCGTCCCTTTCCTCCATCGAGTGTCATCACTTGTAACAAACCAGTTCTAGGAGCTGCTTGCTTGGAAACTAACCAAGAGTTTTGGACTTCTGAGGTGGAAGACATTCTGTTGCAGGGGAGAGTTTTGCAGACTTTGATTTGGCAAGGAATCTCTGATTTGGCTCATAAAGGAAAGAGTATTGCTAAGCATAAATGAAAATTACAGTACATTAAGACTGTGAGAGCACAGAAGAAAGCACAGGAATTTACTCTCTGGTCACGAAAGTTGCTTGGGAGACTCTTGTTCTTTGAATGCTGTTTTGAATTACTGAATCATTTTTCATAGCTTTCTCTATCAGGTTGTACTTTCAGGTTCATCACTTAAGTTCTGAGAAAAAGCTGTAAATTATAGTGGTTTTCCTCCTGCAAACTGTATAATACAAAGATGCTTACATTACTGGTGCTC
This sequence comes from Calidris pugnax, assembly GCF_001431845.1. Classification (NCBI taxonomy): domain Eukaryota; kingdom Metazoa; phylum Chordata; class Aves; order Charadriiformes; family Scolopacidae; genus Calidris; species Calidris pugnax. Next base: position 22,056,660 of record NW_015090922.1, read on the forward strand.
TAAACTCATGAACCTTTTCGGCATCTGAAGTCAAGATTCATTACTGTTTTTAATGTTACTCTAAGAAATTCATGATGCATTAGTGTAATTCTAACTGTGCTGTAAGCATTGGTCTCGTACATGTTGCATGTTCTTTGAATTAAGAGTATCAGGGAAAGTGCATAGGAGAAAATGGAAAACATCTCATTTGTCATATGTATTAGAATATATTCTTCCTACCTGAAAATCAGTATTTTAGAAGGCAAGGAACACTAAGTTTTACTGAGTATTAGGAGTTCTTAAGTTTTAGAAACCATTAATCCAGAAAAGAATTCTGTAGTGGATTTGCATTTGTAGGTGTAAGGAATGTGGGTCTGTTAACAGAGATGTTAGAATGTATTTATAAATTAGGAGTGAGATCTTGCTTCATAACACTGCAAAATTTTTCAATTTTGACACTTAGTGAGCCTTCTTTTACTGGTGTCAACTGATTTATTTTTTTTAATTATTATTATTTTTTTCTTTCTATTTGAATAACTGCAGTTTTTTCATAGCTGGTTTTGTGGTCCTAGGATCATGGCCTGGTAAACTCTGAATTGTTCACAGAATAGATGTAGATCGTGTATTTTTACTGCTGGGTGAATTGCCCCCTCAATCCTGAATAGGGAAAAAAATGGACTAGAAGTAAAGCATGAGAGTGCTGTCAAATTGCAGAAGAGACTCTTGTTTACTCTCTTGACACTGGCCAAAGAAATAGCCAGAAAATTTCCAGCTGCAATGCATTGCTTGCATTTGTTTTTCCTGTGTGCTGGCCAACCTCTAATAGACATATTTTACCTAGCTATAAGATGGTGAGGAGTGTTATCTTCCCTGTGTGGTTTATTAGTTGCTAATCCTAGTTAGTAGAAACCTTTATCAACTACAGCCTTGTCAAGTTTCCAGTGGGACTAGCAGAACTTTTTTATTATCTTTAATGACATCAACATACTGAATTTTGTGCCAGTTCCATTAAATTCAATGGATGTTGCTTCACTGATTGACACTGAATGTATGATTTGTCCTTATTTACTGAGAGTCATACAAATCTTTTGTAATTTTACCAACTCAGGGAGCTTGAAACCTCTTCTTTTTACTTTTTTTTTTTTTCCCCAGTGGTGATAAGTATATTTACCTTTTGTTAAAATCAGAGTCTATCCAAAACAAGCAAAAGATAACTTACTAAAATGTGTGTTAAAAGGAAAATAGAGATAATTCTGAGGACTAGACTTCCAAGTGGCTATGAGGTACTGCCAGAATAAATTTATCTTCCATTATTATTTGGGAAAGAGGAACAGGCTATATAACAAAAGTACATGGTACCTTTGTGTATGTAAGTATGACGACTCGTTTGCTTTGCTGCTTGTGTTTACATGAAATATATACATATGAAATCACATAAATCCAGATACAACAGCTATTCTTACAGTAGAAAAGCACTACTTTTCTCTAAACTTATTTCTTAAAATAAAAAACAAATAGAAATTCAAACCACAGTCATCATGAATCTAGTGTACTTGCTATGTGGAAGCTGTGTTTTGACACACAACACGTGGCAGTGTGTAGGTCTGGGGAGTTCCAAGGTCTTGTATGATAATGAAGAAAAAGTGTATGCCTCTGAAGGCCAGGACTAATTCATTACCAAGGGGGTTTAGATTGATGGCATCACTTTTTCAATTGATTGAATTGGATGTTGTTTGTATCACGTCAGACAGTGCTAATACTAGGTTTATGTTTTAACATTGCAGCCAGTTTTCTGAATTCGTGTTGGTGCTGTTGTTTTTATTGAGGTCATTAATTTTAATAAACTCAAGCAACACAAGTAGGTTATTACTGTCATAAATTGAAATACAAATGGCCTTAAATTTTTAAAGATCTATGTAAAGGAGCATCTCAGTCTCCGTTCTCTTCCTATGCCATGAATAAAATTTACTAAACAACCCAAAGGTTTACACTTTTTTCTAGTGATACATCTCCTTTGTAAAAGTGACTGGATAAAGCTGAAAGATTAATGTTAATATTCACTCTATAGTGATCTGCAAGAAGAAAGAAACCTTGAAAAAGTCCTTCAGAATAGATATTCCAATGAAAGTCTCCTAGATAGTGAGAGTTCAGGCTCATAAATTCTGGTAAATGCAAGGTAGTTCTACTAAACATGCAGTTTTTTGCAATTAAGGCCATACAAATAGTGTGACTTTGTTGCTGTATTTTAAGTTAAATAGCAACAGAATCAGATTGTATGGTCACTTTTTGCTTAAAATATTAGGACAGCTTACATGTGATCACTCAGAAGTGACAACTCTGGGTCCTGAAGCAGGCACAGCTGAGACCCTTCTGTCATGGGTGACAGCCCATGTGCAAGGCAGTGACTTCCCTGTGTCTGCAAGGCATGCCCCTAAAAGTGGTGGTCAGTGAGGTTGTCCTTTGGTGTAGATTTTGAGGCATCCACAACTGCAGTAAAAAAACCCTGCAGCTGGGGGGCAGCCCTGGTGCCAGGCATCAGGCCATGGGTGGCCCCAGCTGAGCAGGGCCTGTGGCAGGACAGGCCTGTGAGGAGCTGGTGACTGTCCCTGCTGCAACATCGCTGGGGCAGGGGCTGACATGGGGTACTGGGCCATGGGCAGGGGCTGGCCAGGACCTATAAGCCATGTTGGTGCCCTCAGGGCACCTGTGTTTGTGGGTGTTTCCTTAATGCTGTGTGTACTGTCGTCTGTTATGTTCCTTGAAGATGTTGAACTGGAAAGAAAATACAAGTGGTGCACATTCAGTATTGTTATTTTCTCTTATAAATGAATACATTACTAATGTTGAGCGGGCAGTGTGTCTCACAACAGTAATGCCCTGAAATAACAGTCCTGGAGTGTTTAGCCAGTGTTATTCTCCAGGAAAGGTGTACCAAGAACATGGGAGCAGAGGTACACTTCAAGCTGAACATCCAGCCAGCCTGGTGTCCTGTCTCTGACAGGAGCCTGACAAAGAGGGAAGAAAACAAAGCCAATCATTGTAATCTCCAGTTACTGGAGTTAGTATCTTTGTCTTTACTAGCTCCCAGGGGTTTTCTCCATTCATGAAGAAAACCCAAAGAAATCAATATAGCATCTATGGTGTCCCATGGCAAGGAGTTCTACAACTTGACAATACCTTGTGTGGAAGACTAGCTGCTTCTGTTCATTTTGAACTTGCCAACATAACTAATTTAAAATTAATTAAGCCCTGTAATGTTTTTATTGGAAAAGACAGTGAATAGCTGTTTCTTAGTCATCTTTTCCATGCCGCTTATGAATTTATAGTTCTGTCACATTCCTCCCTTAGTCAGATCTTTTTCCAAGTTGAAGACTACTAGTTTATTTAATCTTTCTTTACACAGAAACATTCTAGACTTTGATTGTCCTTTTTACCTTTTTTCATGCTTTTTACAGTTATTCTGAGATATTTTTTTTTAAATGAATGGACTGGAACTGCATGTGGCTTTCAGTTGTGTATACAGGAATGCGTAAAAATGTACAATGTGAAGAAATTTTCTTTGGTGTTTTGTTCCCCTTCTGGTAACTCAGTTTGCCTCTTTGACCTCCAGACGCTAAGTTAATGTTTCCGTAAGGTTATATACTGTAACTGTGATCTTACTCATAGATGGTGATACTCAGTTTAAAACTAATTTTGATGTAAATAAAATCAGCAATGTCATGTGCACTGTGCTATATGCAGCTACATATTTTTCTGGTACTGTCCAGTCAGCATCAGTGGGTCCTACTGCCATTTCTTGCCTTTGGCTGGCAACTTTTCTAATCTGTGACTAATTCTGGTCATCAGCTAACTGTCTGCCCACTAGGATAACTTTTGTTATGTGACTAAGAAAATGAGCAATGAAAGCAGCAATGAATGTTTCTTCTAAGTGCACTTGCTAATGTTGGGGGAGGAAATCTTAACTTTAGTAAATTGTTACTGTATTGGACTCTTCAATCATGCACTGATGGGATTTTACAGGTTATTTCTGATAGGTTTTTTCTTAAAGATGGAAGGGATATAGAAATGGTTTTAGCCAAGTATCACTTTTTCAGTGTTTAACTTTACAGTGCTTTTGTTAGCTTACAATATTCAGAACTCCCTGAGTTAAAAAACACTTTTTTCTTCCCTTAACAAAATCCCTAAATCTCCATGCATTTTTTGGGACAAAGATTAACAATAGAAATTATAACATTTGGAGGGGTTGGGGCCAGGAGGATAAAATGAAGGAGGGAATTCCTTTGCAAATTCTCCGTTACTATGTATATTTGCAATGTATGTATTAACCAAGTCTATCTGAAATATTAATTAATAGAATTCTAATGTGACTTGTACAAGACTGTACAAGAAGACTTGTACCACAGATGGAGGACTCAGTGTAGCACTCAAAGAAGAGGAAAAACTCTCTGTACCTTCATAAACAAAGACAGAGAAAATTACTTCATTTAGTAGGAGGGAGGGAGGCTTTCCTGGCAATCAGCATGTAGTGTTTTAATATTGGGCCCACGTTTTGGAATGAGGTATCACAGTTGCATAGATTTTTATATGGTGTTATAGGTGGGATAAGCCATAATAATAGCCACAGTTAGCTATCTGTTATGGCTATGGGCAGATACAAGCTGAAACTACTGAAAGTTTCTGAGCACATATTGAAAAATGAAGACAATTTAAAAGGGAAAATGGAAGTTGCTTCTGCTGCTCCTTCTGCTTTTGGCACCCTCCCATATTTTCAGGGGACTTTTATGTTGTTTTCTGACACTTCTGACAGCAGTCAAAAGATTTTTGTAGAACATACTGAAGCCTCCCTGGATTTTTGAGTGAAGGTGTTGGGGCACGCTACAAAGTCTAAAAGCATCTTTGTTCTCCAGTGCAAAGATACCCTTTCAAAGATGAGACAGGGAACTTGCTGAAGTTGAGGGAGAATCAGTGAGTGGTAGCAAAATGATAGTATTATTGCACAAGAAAAAGCAAAATATACTGCCACTTTTATATAAAAGATTGGTTTTTATTCCTTATTCCAGACACTTGGATGATAATGGGGAAAAAAAGATAAAAGGATTTGAGCATAGGTTCGTTATGGAAGGGGTTTCTGAATATCAGATACAACATGATGGGATTTTTTCTTCATTATACTCTGCACCAACATCAAGGCCACACAGGGTAAGCACAACTACTGTAGTCACTGTCATGGTGCTGGAGCACTCACCCTGGGTGGCTTTATGGATACAAACATGACTCTTTAGGTCCTTTGTTGTATTTACCTGTGAGTCGATGTACCATTTTCAGGATAATTCAGCATCAAATGTTGGTAATATTTTTGTGGTACTTATCACATTTCTAAAAGCAGTTATTTAAATTCTTCTGTCTTACCACTCTATTTGGTGACCCTCCAATTTTGGTCTTCATTTTCTGTCCTCTATCCCATAGGCCTGCCTTATTCTAGTCCATAGACCTCTCTTCTGTCAGAGAGGCTGAAAAGGGCAGTTTGGATCCTGTAATATTATGTTATCAGAACCACATTTTTCTGGCTATGCATGTACCTTGGAGAAATAATAAAGATTTTTAAAAGTTTTTCTTAGTAGCACTGTTTGTTACAGACAGCCCTCTATCTGCCAACTCAGTTTTAATCACCTTGTACAATATGCCAAGATTGTTGTTGAGAAAAGTGGCCTTAAACAGCTTCTGCAACCCTATTATCCTCGGCGGCCAACATCTAGTGAGCACTAATTCATTTTGATGGCATTGGTGTTGCCCTGTAGCCATTCCAACTCTTAGAATAATGATAGGGTAAGGCCATTCCCTTCCTGGCTCTTGCCATGGCAGAGTGGCCGAATTTAACAGCACACTAGGTACCCTCCTTGAAGTAACTGTGCTTTACGGCAGCCCTGCTGAAGGATGACAACACAGAGGCTGGAGAGCAGAGGAGATACGGCTTGCTATTCAAAAGGAACCACCCAAACCATTAGTTACAACATTTAAAATGATTGTTAGATCACATGCTGTGTTCTGCACTGTACTTATCTAAGGTAAAATAGGTATAAGATGATGGCAAAATTTTTCAAGCTTCTTTTGGTTTTGCTTTTTTTTTTTCTTTAAACCTTCAGATAATTTCTTCTTTCTCTCAAACTTGTTGTAGATCTTCATTTAATTCAAGAAGTTTGCCTGGGTACTTTCTTTCAGCTTTCTACAGGAAGAGTTGTGATTGTCTGGAGGAGAACAGAGCATTGGAAAATTCTTGCGTTGGGCCAAAAAACTTCAGAGACGCTTTTTGTCAGATAATAATTTATCAGTCTCAGAGCCCATTCTTGTATAGTAAAGAAATAAATTGCCAAAGTTGCCATCTACAAAGTAATTTGCACAGCTACAAAACATCAGAAAGGGAATATATTAATTTCTGCAGATATAGCAAATAGAGTCAATGTCCTTGGAGAGATCTCTGGGTAAGTGCAAGCATATTGAATTTATGAATTGTTAGGTAATTTCTTTCAGTTTGAACTATTGTGGCTTAGATGGAAACTAATAACTTTTTCCTCTCATTTTTAAAAGCATAGTTTCTGTGCTTGTTAGGCAAAACTATTGAGCTTAATAATAATTTTTCGCAAAGCATCTCAGTTTATTATGAAATTATTAGTCTGTAGTTGAGATAGCAAGCTCAGTTAGTTGACAGTATACCCGTTGTTTTTTTTTAATGTAATAACTAAGCCAAAAGCCATGCAAGAAACAGATATATCAGAATGACATGTTTTTAAATATTTTCGTCTTTACTAAATAATTTTGTAGAAGTTGTCAGCCATGGAGAAGCTAAGAAGAGCAAGGGTCAAATTTTGTTCATGTTTATATTAGTACAAATTTTGAAGAAAGTCAATGAACTTAGGAAGATTATTTTAGCAGTATGTATATGATAATAGAGCAGAGTTGCAAACAGAAAAAGAAGTTATTGTCATTACTTCATTGCTGAGTAAAAACTTCAGCAGCTGAGCACAAGGCTAATTTTTAGAAACAAATCCAGCCTTGCAGTCCTAGCAGACAAAATGAGGTGTCTTCCCATTTGGTGTGTCCTTTAGGGGAGCCTAATTGTCATAGGAGGGACAAAATCTAGAACTGTTGCATGTTGCGGAGGGGCCTTTGAAGAATGGCACAGAGGAAAGGGACAAAGAAAATTATAAATCTGTCAAAAAGTCTTAGCAACAACAGAAAATCAAAATGCCACCTCTTCCTGGTAATATGTAATAGGGTAATATGTGAATATTATATAAGATGCAGGATGCTTTGAATCATCTATTAAATTTTGATCAAAACTTTTTTATTCGAAGTCTAAATCAAGCTGATGACTGTACACCATATCTGATGTATGGATAGTGTTTCTTTATATATTTAGAACAATCTCAAAATCAGATCAAGAGGTTTGCCTAGCAGAGAACCATATTAAACAGGAGAAGTGCTTGAACTATGGTGTTGCCACCTGGCTGTACATTCTGAATGTGGCTAAATGAATGTGGTAGATTTTAGTTGCAGTTTTATGTCCTTGGCAAAATCTGAATTTGAGCTCAGTAAAGTGGATGAGTTTTGGCTTAGGCACAGATCTAATTATGCCTTTAGGTCCATAGGGAACTGGAGTTGTCATAGACAGACAGTGAACTGAAGACAAAGGTTTTAAACGGTGAAGTGCATATTGTCCCTAAAAATGGTTGTTGTGAATGAGTGACTTTTATGTGATTAAAGTCTGCAGTTTAACGCCCCTTGAAAGAAAAAGGCTACAGTTTTATTATTTGAAAAAAAAAATCAATTTTTTTATTCAAAATTGATTTTTTTGTTTTTGCAATATAAAAACAATTAAATATGCTTTTTGAATATTGAGTTAAGCCTTGTTCCTTTTAAAGGCAGTGGTAAAATTGCTGTTACAGACAGGAGCTTGTTCAAAGCCAATAGCAAATTCAATAAAAAAAAAAGGTGGGGAGTAGAGAAGAGCAGGAGCAGATGGGAAGTTTGCCATCAGTATGAAAATGGGGAACGTGAGTTAAATCTGCATTGGGAGTGTGCTAGCAAGCTTCATGGCTCTTTTGTGGATAAGCGTAGCATTTCAGAGCAACCCTGTCTCCGGCAACTCTTTTCTAAACAGTGACAAGTGTGGCTCATTTGGAAGCTTACTTGAAAGCATTTGTCGTTCTTAGTGATATAATACCTCAGTGTGGACATTTATGCCTATAAAGTGTGCATATGCGTGTCTTTAGCTTAAAGCTGCTATGAAATTTTGTCCTTTGCTATGTATTGAGAATACATATTCCAAACACCTCTGCTGTTCGTTTGGAGAATTAGGTTTCAGTGTGCAGCTTCTATATCTCTCTCCTCTATAGGACGAGGTAACTTTGACCCCAGATCATTAAACTCTCTCTGTGCCATTTTGTAGGGTGTAGTCCAAACAGCACTGATGACCTACAAAAATCTGTGTCTCACCCGCTAAACTGTATTAAATGTTACTGTTTACTTCACTTTTATTGCAATTGCGTTGCGTTGATAAGTAGGTACAGGTCTCTATTACAGCTCTTGAGGCCTGGGAGTGTTTCAGTGACCCAGAAAGTCTGGGAAATACTATTCTATGCTTTTGATATACAATGGCATTTGCCCAAAAATAAGCTTTGTAGGACATATAAGAGTATATGTGCATATTTCTTACTAACGCCAGCAAAAATATCTATTAATTTGCTTGGCTACCATTAATTCATTCAATGCGTGTCAGTTAACAAAATTAACCTTTTTAGTTTGTGGAGCAATGCTTTCTGTAATTATTTTTGTGGAAATCACTGAATAGATTTATATGGGAATAAACACCCGCAATTTAGAAATAAAATCTACATAGACATGAATGTGGAGTATCAATCAGCTGATAGTATGAGCATATACGCAGCTTTTCATATAGCTTTCACAGTACGTCTGTCTTGTCTTATTCTGATATTGTGTATTCTCCCAGAAAGACAGAATCAAAATAGTTTGTTTTGAAGAAGACACATACGTAGTGTATCTATACCACCAGACATTTTACTAATTTTCTTTATAAATGCTAGAAAACTAGGAAAAGCAAGCCTGTTGCCATTGGGCTTACATTTCCTATACAGAGGGGATCTGTAAATTAGGAATTATGAGAGCCACTGTTGTCTCAACAAGTATGTACAGGGACACATGGTGACACAGCATAATCTGGAAATTTTTTCAACCTTATATTATCTGAGTTTGCTGTTTGTGAGTAGTAGAGTATCCATGTGCATTGCTTAGAATTTTATATGTTAAAATGTTACACATTCAGAAAGCAATTTTACTTGAATTTCATTTATTATTTTAACAGTACACAATAAACATTGTATGGGTTTTTATTCATGTGAAACACATTTTAGCCTTAAGCAATGCATACAAAAACTATCTAGACTCTAAGCTTGATTTTTGTAAGTGCAGCATGCATGTTTTACAGCTATTGCTTTCAGGAGAAAACTTAAAATACAAATTAATATAATATGACTGTATAAGATCTACATATCTCAAATTCCAAAGTGCTAGCAATTATTTAGCATTTTGCTACCTTCTGGAAAATGAGCAAAATTCCATATGTTGAGACTCCTGGAACCTTATTATATGAAAATTTATGACAGTGTGGCAGATGAAATGGAGATGTCTGTGAATCTTATAGAACTTTACAAAATGGCTACTTTTTTTGAGAGAGCGCTTCTACTAAATTATTGTTAGATTGGACATGAAACTGCCATTCTGAGACAGAGATTTTTCCAGATAAAGCTCTTCACCTTTCTCTAGATGCTTCTGCTGTGTTAGGGCCTTGGTGTTAAACTGAAAACTTGAGCTGTACTTTATTTTGCAGTTTAGAAAGGCTTTGCAAGGTGTAGTGAGTACAAACCTTTGCCCAAAACAGTTTTCCTCCCTTGATTGTCTGCTATGAGAGACTTTTATTGCAAATAATTTTGTTTTCCTCCTAAGAGAGTATTCCCAATGAAGTTTGTTGTCAAAAAAGAAACGGGTAAAAAAATTGTTCAAGAAAAATATTGGACTTCACAGTAGGATGAAAGGTGATAACTCTTAGTGACACTGTTTGGCATGCAGATACTCTTTCCTGGAACTTTCTCTGATACATCATCACTTCTATTGGTGAGGTGTGACACACTTCCTCTCCTTTCAAGGTCATTGAAACATCAGCAAGGGATGTGTGCCTCCACCATGTCAAATTACTGTGTGGTTATTTTGTATTCAAGGCTCGTCTTTATCTCAGTTTTTTTACTTTATTGGGAAGCCAAGCTAACATTTTTTAATGCACGCTCAGTCAGTTATTAAGTTGACAGATAATCCCTATATATAATGTTGTGGAAATTTTTTTTTTCTTTTTTTAAAATCTCATATAAACAGTGTAAGAAAACCAAAATAAATGTTTTGACTAGATAATAGAACAATAGGCATTGGCCCAATTTGATAGAATAATACTATAATATATTATTAGACTAAGAAAGAGTAGGACAAAAGCCTTTTCCACAAAGGTAATAAGTGAGAAAAACAAGGCAGAGAAACAAAACCTGACGAAAGGCTGTAAATCAGGACACCTTCATATCCCAACATACCAGAAGAGGACATCCAGGAACAATTTACTTTGGCCAGTTTACTTGATTCACCACACATAGTGGTCTGTGTCAATTCCAGGAGGGGTAGCAAAAATACTCCTACAAAAATGAGGTATATTGAGAACACTGTAACAGGTCTTATCCAGAAAGGGATTACAGTAGAGAGAAGTACAAAATTGGAGGTCTTAAAGGTCTGCTCCTGTTTGTTCTTAACATTTTTTTTTTCTCTTGGTGCTCTCGTTTTGTTTGTTATATATTCATGTGTGCTTATAAATTTATTCTCATCGTAAATATTCAAATCTTTGTTCCGTCATTGTGATTCAGGGAAAGCCTTTCTGATCAAATATTTTTGAATCAATAAGACTTATCATTAAAATTTATTACATGTAGCTGGCACCAGACGTTCTGGTCATTGAAAACTTTGAGGAATTTATTTTTTCCTCACCTAAATCATTTCTACTTTGCTAGGAATTGCTTTCATTTAAAAAACAAAACAAACCAAAACAACACAACAACAAAAACAAAAACCAAAACCCAACGAAACCAAAGGAATGATCTGGACCAAATAGCTTTGTTTGCTATTTCCAAAAATGATAGTAGGGATCAGTTATGTATATAATTTTGAGTTCCCAGAAACCAAAGTCAATACAGCAGTCCCATCTTTACTCATAATGTTACATATTTTCTAGCCAGTAAAGGAATAGAATCAAGTAGAATTACTTAAGATATAAAAGTTACAAATACTGTCATTTAATTCAAATACAGAATTTTATAGGGTAAAAAACATGGTAACTAAATTAGCTCTCAGATCTGTCATAAGAAAGAAAGCATAGATCAGATACACTTAATCACTATAATTAGCTAGTTTACCTTTATATCTCTAATTAGCTATGGATCATAAGGCCCTCTTTATTTTCCTTTATCTCTTTTAAAAGTAGAATATAATTCCTATTGTGAATGTCACATTGATTGTGTTCTCTGTGACAATGGAGTTATCTTGCTTGGCCTAATGGCAAATCTATTATTTCAATATGTACTGATAGCGTAGTTAGGAATTCAGAATGAGCTAAAAATAAATGCTTCCTGTATGAGATAATTTCATTTCATGAACTTGTGTCAATTTATAATAGTGTTAATAAAACTTTTTCCTTAAGTGTGTCTCATCAGTAAAAATAAGAGCAAACTCTTAAAAAAAAAGAAAAAAAAAAAGTCATTTGAAATCTTTTAAACTTTATGAAAGGGAAACTGGCAATTTATGATTCACGTAACAGACCAAGTTAGTACCTCTGGGTTCAGCTGCACCACCAGCCTTTGACTGTAGAACAATTGCTTTGTCGGGACTTACCATGATGTTGTTATTGGTGGTACACGCACTCTTAACCTGTCCTCAAGCAGGTTGAAATGCTTAAAACTCAGTGGAAAAATTTCAGGGTAATGTATTTTGCCTTGTTAATTTGGCTAAGAAAAAAAGTGCTCCAAGTAGAATGGTGAATTTGAGCTCAAATTTGTGTCTAACAGCCTCCCTGATGATGTTGATGTGCCAGTGGCCACAATTTCTTGTTTTTAAGTGTGTGGGTTTTTTTTTTGGTCTTGTCTCTTTTTGAAAGAATCTTAGAAAAAACAATGAAAGGCTATGTGCAAGAAGCTTGACCATACACGTGATAATTTAATTTGCCAAAACTGACATATCCAACATTGGGAAAAAAAAAATTTCTTCATGACTTTTAAATTTCAATTAGTTTATCATAAAGTCTTACTAGCGGCATTTTAGATAAAACACTTTTTTGAAAGAAATGTTTTGTTTGTGTTTTTTTTTCAGTTGATGCTGTGCTGTTGGCAAGTTTTAGGTTACTTAACTATGTCACTAGGTTAGGGTTTTTTTCCCCACAGTTACTAGAGTACTAAAATGAATTATAGTTACTTTTAAAAACAACAGGGGCATTTGCACTTCTAAATTAGAGATCAAAAGTACAAAATCAGTGTATTCATCTGTATATAGTCTGGTTTGCCTTCACAAATAAACATACATAACTAATCTAACATACTACTAGTTTTTTCTTGTAATTTATAGTCAGATTTGTGTGGCTGTTAACAGTCATTGTTATTAATGTGGGGTGTCTGTGTGTATGAATACGGGTATTTAAGAAAATATATACAAAAAAATAATTATACATTTAATAACTGTCCTGGAACCAGAATCTACATTTCAGATGCTCACTGATTTCAGAGAACACGGCATAGATATAGGTAAGACCCACAGAGATGTTTAGGTGCTTTTTGGATGCCAAACTGGTATGGAATAATCTGACATGGACATACTTGCACTGACATTGTTAGGCTTACTCTATTTTCTCTGAAAAGGTCCTTTACACATAAAAGTTTGTTTATTGTGTTCTGCAATGGTAAATCCCACAGTTTGCCAGAGCACGCCTTGTCCTGTCTTCTGACCCCAAGTGCTGCTTGTCCTGGATTCAGACTGTTAGTGTTCTGAATTGCTGGATGTTACCATCTCAACATATTTTCCTTAGGCTGGAACATGCCTTAATAGCATGACAGGATTTTTCTGAAATTTACAACACTTGGAGCTGTTATATCTTGCTCCTTTTGGAGCTTTACCTGAAGAGCTACAGCTGTCTTACAGTTGCCGCAGTCCTGGCTAGTTTGGTGCACAACTGTGCTGCCAGAGCAACGTGTATTAGACTGATCCTGTGGAGTGGGATAGAATTGCTCTGGAGTCATTTTAGCTGACTTGTGCTGCCACTGCAATGGTCCAGCTCATTTTGGTGTTCAAAGGTGACAAAATGGAAATAAAACCTGAAATTATGTGTTACGCCTGTTAAATGCATGACTTCAGGTACTTCAAATGTGGGACGCCTTTCCTTTCTTGGTGAGATGTTTAAAATGGACCTGACTGTCTAAGGGGAAAAGTTTTGAGCATGTTTCACTGGCAACTAATAAGAAAAGTGTAATTTTCCCCTTCTTTGTAATCTAAAATGTTCCATTTCACTTTAGTATAAACATGATTAGTCTTTAGATTAAAAGTTGAAAGTGTACAATGAACAGTTCATTCCAGAAGAGGTTTAAGAAATTCATGGGTCAGTGTTAACTGAAAAATGTGATTATGATGAATGCAAAGAAAGTGTGGAAAAGACAGTAGTAATGTGGACCATTATTTTTTTTTCCTATTGAGTATGAAAACAAGAGAATTGCTAGCTAGAGGCAGATGCAATATGGCAAGTTACTGCATTTTCTTGTTCAGTGTCTGCAGACAATTCTGATTTGTGGGGATTCTGATATTTCAGTCTAGTTTTCCATTAGGAGATAAGACTGTCAACATAAAATTTAAACTAGGTGTGGAAAGAAGTAGGGTTACCAACTGCTTGGCCTGCTATGCTGTACACTCCAGAGTCATACATAAAGGGTGTAAAATTGCAAAGCAATTTGCAAGCAACCAGACAACCGCAGCGCCTGCTGATACCTGGACTTGTAGACTATAGGCCTCACCTGATAGATCCCCCCAGCCACCTGTCTTCAATGAGTATAACTGATTTTAAATGGACTGTTCTGCAATATACTAAACTAGCTTGCATCTTGATGTATTTAGTAATTTAATTCTTTCTCAAAATACTACCTTGCAGGATCCAGTTCGTGATGGGAAAGAACAGACTTTTAAACATTTGTTTGTTCAGCAGTTATTTGCTGTGTTTCACCTGATTTCTGAAGAAGACTGAGTTCTGTTTTAATTATAGTTGTGAACTAAAGTTGTACATAGAAGGTCTATGTACATAAAAGATCTAATAAAATTAAGCCCTGTATCTGTATACATATTAGTAACACTATTTTAAGCTGCAGTGTTCTGATTTGTAGACTCTCAAGTGCTAATCTGAATTTTTTACCTTTTTTCTTTTTGTATCTTTTCAATTTTATAATTATTTTCATTCCTCAGTTTTTCTTTCTGCTTCTTGGTTTTGTCTTTCATAATTTTTTTCCTTCTCTCTTACCTTTCTGCTTCCTTCTTTTTTTTTTTTCCAACTCCTCCTTTGTGAACCATGGACTTCTGTTGCTGGATTTTTTTCCCCATGTTGGACATAATTTCCCTCACCCTTTTCTGACATATTTTCTTCTCTCCATCCTTCCCTTCAGTGTACTTTACGATCTTTCTTTTTTGATCACTCCAAAATGTTAATCCAACACTGTTGCCATTAGTTCTAGCAGTTGGTTTGGGTTTTTTGTTTGGTTTCATTTTTCTAAATGTACTCTGTCTTTTATTATATGGTAGTGTGCTAATGCAAAAATAAATCAACTATAGCTTTCTCTAGCGCAGCAATTTTTACTTGCAAAATTCCTGGTGGAGTAATGGGTCTAGTGCTAGCAGTGCTAAGAATCCTTACTTAGAGGCTCCAGGTTTAAAGATGTGTAGAGAGACATGAGGATACAGAAGTCCTGTTTACAGTATTTTTAAATAATGAGGTATTAATAGTATTCTGAATTGGTTCTTCAGGCCATGTTCAGATTTTTTGGTGGTTTTTTGTTTGGGGTTTTTTTTTCCAGGAGAATACTGATTTTGAGTAAACTGTTATTTTTAGGGTAGAAAATTACCTTCTTTTTTGGCATTGCTAAATTGTAGTATTGTCTTACATTATGCTGAAGGCTGAGTTGATCTATCATGTTGAGGGCCCAATTTTGGGAAAACAGCACACAAACACTAAAATGTATTCAGGCTTTTCACTGCTCTTATGCCAAGTCTGGTCAACAAAATGCATTAGAGGTTAGTTGGTCATGTGCTGGAAACCCTTTTTTCTTATAGAGCTCATATTCTGAATGTTAATAGCTTTCTGTAATATAGTACTTTGTGTGGAGGAGGTTCAGATAAGTAACCCCTAAAGCTTTGGATTTCTTCCAAAGTAGTTTATTGGTTTTCTATTTATAGTAACGTGTCTGTCCGTGTGTTATATGCCTGACTTGTTGGATCAACTGTTTGTTCAGTGAGCAGTGAAACCAACACAGCTGCTTTGCTGCAGGTGTGTGCTCAGGGCCCTCAACCCCTCTGTCTCCCACCGCGGCAGTGATTCTCCCCATCCCTGTCTCCACGAGGCTCCATGTTGCTGAGCTGTGTGTGTCTGGGAGGCAAAACTTTGGACCATCTTTCTCCAAGTAGAGGCACTAATTTGGGTCTTTCTCAGCCAATTCTACCTGTGTACCAGATTTTGTAAAATATCTGAGATAAATACATTTCTATAAATCTTTCTTTCAAATACAGATTCAAAAGAACTGGGCAGACAGTGTAATATCGTACGCCTTGTTTGCTTGGAAAACACTGAAATTATAGAATGTTGTTTGAAGAATTAACTGCTTCTCTTCTTCTTCACTCTTAAATGCTTCTCTTCTTTCTGTGGTAACTATAGGACTAAATATTTATTGTTAATTTTTCTCTAAACTGTCTCCAATGTGGTCTTGAAAGGTGAACAAAATATGCCAAGTTGAAGTAGAGGGTAAGGATTATTTTTTGCCTTGTATGCAGTGCAAACGTTATAGCAGGATGCAGAGGTGTAAGTCAGCACAGTATGACATGATTGATTCATGTTCAGGTTGTACTTTATGATAACTCGTGGGTCCTTTTGCAGAAAAGGGAAACTATTTAAGAGTGTAAAAAGTATATTCTAGTGTTCAGACCCATGGCATATCTAGTCCTGTACTCTGTCTAACAGTGGCAATAGCATGTCCCCCATTATCTTTGTTAGAAGGCACATCCCTGCCTGTTTTCTCTAGCATCTGCTCTGAACATATTTTCAAAGGCTTTGTCTAATCTCTTTTTAAACCTGCTGCTGCTGTTTGCTTTCACAGCCTCCCGTGGCAACAAATTCCAGACACTCAATATCCACTTCATAAAAAAGTACTTCATCTTTTTGAAACTTAAGTCCTACAAGTTTCAATAAACATGCCCTATTTCTGGTATTGTGATACTTGGTGAATAATAATTTTGCCTTCACTGTACCTCATGGTCTTGTGATGATTTTGTACCACTTGGTCATCTTTCTTCTCCTCTACAAACTACAGACTCCTACCCTTTTTTGGTCTGTTTTCCTAAAGCATTTGCTCCAGCCTATTAATCATTTTGATTATCCTTTTTCCTAATGGCTTCTCAGTTCCTGTATCTGTGCAACTGATTGTTCCTACCTGCTACCTTAATTGAATTTTAACCTATGTTTTTCTTAACCTACCCCCTAAATTGTCAAGAACATTTTGAAATTTTAATCTAGTCTTCCAGCATGCTTTCAATTTGTGCTGCTTTTGTTTTGATTGAAAATTTAATAAGTACATTTCATTTCTAGTCCATAATTAAGATTGTTAATGAAGACATGAACAAAAACAGATACACATCAGAATCCTCTGAACTGCTTCCAAAACATCCTCCCATTTTTTCCAATGAGCATGATATTCCAACCGGCTTTATGCTTCTATAATAATCTCAACATAGTTTCTGTGGCTGTTTTTATTACAGATCAAAGTATATGTTATATTCAGCTTCACCAGCAGGATAACAAGGCTTGTGACTAGGAGAGATGGAAATCAAAACTGATTGATGTGACTTTTTCTTGACAAAATTTCTTATCTTCTAGGTGTTTACATGTAATAACTTCATTACTTGTTCAAGTATTTTCTAGAGACTGAAGTTGAAATAACTAGTTTATTTTTTCCCAACTTCTGTTGTCTGCCCACCTCTTTTTTTTCTTAAATATGGATAACATTTTTGCTTTTCAAATCTTCTGATACTTCAGTCAGGCTCTTGAGTTTTCAGAGGTAAGCGCTAAAAGTTCTCCGTTAGCCTCAGCCTCTACCTTAAATATCAAGGATGATGCTCACTAGGCCCAGGCAGTATGAAAATATTTAACTTATTTTAGCACTCTTGGATTAGTTTCTTCCTATTTTTGTTTAATAGAATCTTAAGTGTTGGTTTGTGCTGATCATACTAGCTGGGAGATTTAAGGCTACAATGACAATTACTGTATATGGGTTCCAGATTGATGGGAAAACTGTCTTTATAGTAATGTTTTTCTCTAGTAAACAAACATAATGATTTTAAGAAAGATTTCTAATTCTTGAAGTCTGGTTCCTTGCTGTCTTTGGCAAATGTACTGTAGCATGCCGTAAAACCCGACTCGTAAGCAGAATTTTAAGAGCTGTGGAACAGGTGTTGAAGATGAGTGCTTTTGTTCTCACACTGGTGTTCAGATACGTTGCAGAAAAGAGCAGACTACTGATAAGACAGAAGATGTGAAAACCTACCTCTTAGAGCCTCTGTGTTTCTGACAGATACGAACTCCATATTAGCATGCTGTATAAATATTGCCTCATTTATTCTTTAAATAGGTATAAAAATAAAGCACTGGTTCAAAGCCATGACATGTTTTGTTATTATGTGCTCAGTTTTCTCAGTAGCATTGCAATTTCATGGCTCCCGTTTGGGGAGAGAAGGACGTTTTTGTACTGTTTTGAGGGAAATGTAAAATCCTGATAAAATTCAGTGTGTTACAGAGATACCTATTGTTTGTGAAGAAACTGAAAGCTTTATCAGTTGTTGAAGTGTTCTTTGAGAGTTGCTTTTAGAAACAGGAGTGCAGTAAAGATGGAGGCTGCTTTCTTTCTTGCTCTTATATTAAATTCTGCCTGGGTAGCACAGGCTCTAATGCAACTTTAACTGACATAGACTGTACTTTTTCTTAATAATAACTAAACAGGTAGGGTCCTTCTTAGATTAAAATCTAGTCTGAATAGTACTGCACTGCATACCTGTGGTGTGGCTTTTGCTCTTCCTCTCGCTCTCTACCTAGGGGTATAACAGCATGAAAAATACCATGCTTTGTTTTCATAAATAGAGTGTTTTGGTAGATTTGTTTTAAGGTAGGTATTGTTCAAGGTGGAAGAGGCAGGTGCAAGAAACAAGTTTTGCTCATGAAGCAGAAAATAGCAGCATTTTTGATAGTCCTTGTTCCTGCAGGAGTTTCCTTCCTGATCTTCCATAAGCTCTGAAGAAATCTTTCATGTAACAGACTTTCTGAGCTTACAGCAGAGAGATCTCCACACTGTTAAGAGTGAAACTCAGCTATGGTTGTCCTGCGACAGGTCCAGTCAAGCTAGTAAATGGTCTGAGTCCAGACCTCAGCATCTCTAGCAGTCTTCAATTATGTAAGACTGCAGCAGAAAAGGCTGAAATACCCTGTTCTCCATTTTCAGTGAATATGGGAAGGAAAAAAATATATTACAGCATAAAAGGCTTAAGTTAGGCATCAATAAGGTACCAATATGTGGGATGAGTTGCCTAAAGAGACTGTAGGATCTTTTTCAATTGCAGATTTTTAGAGGCAGGTTGGGCAAATATCTGTTAGAATTAAGATTTATATAAATTAAGCATATATAAGGACAGATGGACTACATAAGCTTTAGCGGTCCCTCCCCAACCCTTACCTCTGTAATAAAGTTTTGAAGACTGAAAGCTTAAACACAGAAGGTTTTACCAATTTACCCAAGGAAGCAATAAGTTAGGTCTGAGGGGGATACCTGTTGCCAAGGGGATACAAACAACATAGCATGAAGCAAACAGTCTGCCCAAGGCCACCAACACAAGAGTCTGAAGAGCAAATCTAGCAGATTCCTTTTAGTCTGCCTATGGCATAAGCTATTCTATTTTGAATTCTTTCAAGAAGCCTGCTAGTACTTGCATGTGCACACACATGCACAGAAGCACACACGGATGCTATAATGCAATAGTGACATGGTCAGTTCTAGTCTATTTTAATTAGAAAAAACCTATTAGAAAATTGCCCGCAGTATGGCATTAGTGCATGGAAATTAAAATTTATTGCTATTGTGAGAAGAAAGGCTCAGAAAACTTGTTTGGTGCCTGCGGCTATTTTTAGTCTTTGTTTTCTAATATAACCATCCGTTTGAATCTAAGCAATATCCAAGTATTCATTTGTAATGGAATCTATAGATTTAAAAGCAATCAAAAAATCACCACTCAGCAGGAGTAAATTCAAGATGAACTGTAAAACCATTCAAAATCCTCCTTATTAGCTGTATAATTTTTTTTAAATGGTCTTTACCTGAACCTTCAGTCATGTGACTAAAAATGTAGGGTAAGAGAATTGCAGACTTGGAAATTTTGGTTTTTTTATTTAATATTTTATGTTATCCTTATTCCAAATTAAAAATGCTATTGTCACAGTTTGAAAAGGTTCTTCTTTTTTGTGTGTGTGTGTATTTACAAGGTCCCTACACTACTTGTAACAATACTGTTAAGCTAGTACTTAAGGAGAAATAGCTAATCTGTTATAATTGTCAAAAACAAATGAATAATATAAAGGATCTGTATAAAGAAGAGCAGTAAATTAGATCATTAAATCTATGCAGTTCTATCTATTTTAGTGGTGATAGAATAGCAGTGGTCTTACTAGTGGTGCTAACTTTGTGCTGCTCATAGTCAGACATAGTCAAACTGCAGAGCTTGACAAGCTGTACGCATGCAGAACTGAAAGAACAGGGATTAAAACTTTATACAAATTTCAGCTAAAACACAGAACTCAAGAAGCCTTGAATACATTCTCCAAACTAATGTGCAATGGGTATTAAAGCTAGATTGGGAGTATCTATTCAGAGTTCTTTTGGCCTCCCCTTTCCATATTCGTTGAACATAACCAACTAGAAATTGCTACCATAAAATTTCTTGATATTAAAGGTGAATGTAAGGCATCTGTTGCACCTCCTTTCTTTTTTTTTTTCCTTCCTTCTTGTGATACTGTATCATTTTTGATACAGCATAGGTTTTATATAGCTTTAAGTTTTAAGCTGGTTAAAAAGGTTTTTAGGGCTATTTTATCATTTATGACATGTGTGATAGAGGTACTGTGGACTCTTTTTATTGAAAGATATCTTGCTGCTTCCATGTGTACTCTCCCAGCCTTGAAGGCTACCATGGACCCTGCCGGTTCAGTGACCTTGCTACTCTCTAGTTGTTTTGCTGCTTGCACGGCGATGTGGAAAGATGATGGCCATTACTCTCTAGAGCAAAGGCATGAAGTGATTTCTACTGTGTGGTAGTTAGGATGCTTATTGCTACAAATTTGCTCAAAATATGGACTCAGAACTGTTCCCAGTGGGTAGAATTGTTGCAGTTATCCTGGTTTGGGAGGCAAAAGAAACACTAGTATTGCGAGCCACGCTGGGTCACATCCCCTGCTCTTAGGGGCTAGAGAACGAGCCTTTGTTCTGTTTGGCTTGCTCATACAAGAGTAGATTTGCTGTCTTGCTGCCATGGTGATAGACTCGGCACTTGGAATCAAACAGTTTCTGCAAAATATACTTACAGAACTGTAAAAAAAAAAATACATGAGACAATGGTCATCTTAGCAAGAGTGTGAGCCATCGTGGTGAAGAAATGGCCTAAAGCAGTGTCCCAGATCTGAATATCTCTGTCTTTGGCACTTCTTAGTTTTTCTTGCCAGTAGTATGAGGCAATGCTTTAACATTTTTCTCTAAAGTCCTACTGTGCATCAGACTGCAGTCTTAGTTCTGGACACCCAAATGCAGTCATTTCTAATTCTTTCCGTACGTTGCCATGATTATACCTAGCAACAGAAAAAAAAAAAGTCCACATTTTATTTGTTTGAGAAGTAGACCTTGTAAATGTTTGGAAAAGATTTTCTTATGCTACATTCTCGTTTAAGTAATGTGTTAGAAAACAGAGATTTAAACATGTATTTCAAATGTATAACAGTGTATAGCATGCATTATATTTAAAATATGCATAAAACCTAAGTGGCAATTTCAGTGTTACTGTTAGGTAAAAGGATGCATTTCTCACAATTTCAGAAAAGTTGTTCCCGTTTGTCTGAAGAAGTTGTTTGCTGTGGTTTGGGTTTTCAAAGACTGAAATAAAATGCTTATATCTGATTTGTTCTGAAATGCATGAGCTTATTTCTTCTAGGGTGTGCACTAGTTTGGAAGTTTTAGATGCTTATTTTTTAAAAAAGTCAGGCCTTTTCTTAATGCATACGGGAAAACATTCTTATTACTCTGAAACATTACCTCTTCAACAAAATGTCAGGAACAATGGAAATACTATGAAGTTGGTTTTCAACCGCAAGCATGATGTTGCTTCCTTTCCCCACTTTCCCGTATACTTTCCCACTTTCCCATTCCTTTATAAAGCTTTTTTTCTTTGTGATATTTTAATTGCAGGGCAATAATGAAAATTAAGACGTTAACTATGACAATAGAAGTTAGACTTTTATATTTTTATATACGTATGTGTGGCTTTGTGCACATTTTCTTCAGAAGAAAAATACACTTTTTGAACATTTGGGTTCAGAATAAAATATTTTACATACATGCAACTGTCTAAATTGCATGTCAGGAGATTCTCTCTAGAAGGTTTACACTGTTATATCTGGTTTAGTACTGAAGGATTTCATATTGTAGAATAAGGTAGTGCTATGCCATGTTTTATTGTTAAATCTGAGATGTGGAGGGCGTCATATTGAGCAACAGTCTTCCATTGTTTCCTTGAATCTCATCTATCATCTGTGAATTTGTTTTCCTTCTATGATAAGTATTGTGGGGCAAGGACTTGCCAAAGTGTCTCAGTTGCTGTGACAATCATAGTAACAATGTCAGTTACTTTGTGTAGCAATAAAAAACCGACTTTGCTCTTCAGCGTTTTTGCAATGACATGTTTTATTCCAGCCAAACACAACAAAACTCTCAAGAATTTTGAGTGCCATCCTAAGTGTGTACTTTATCTGTGAGGCACAATCAGAAAATACATAGTTAATGTAAGAATCATTATTTTAATGTGTAATGCTTTCCTTGTGGTACAAACAGAAAACAGTTTAAATTATGAATATCATTTATGACATGAATTATTTAACAATGTCTGAGAGATTTAAAATGCCTCTCAAGGTGACACCTGAAGGACAGTTTTGAGAGTGTTTTCATTCTGAGATGTGTTTCATGTTGACAGCTATGGCAGTAAGATCTTAAAAGAATTTTAGATCTTACATAAAAGTTTTAGAGCCTCAGGTCACTGACTGGAATGTGCTTGCACCATTAAAACTTTTTTAATCTTAATCTCTTTCAGTCCCAGCAAAGATGCATTGTGATCTTTGCACTGGTATGCTGCTTTGCAATTCTGGTTGCACTGATATTTTCGGCAGTGGATATTATGGGAGAAGATGAGGATGGACTCTCAGAAAAGAACTGTCAAAATAACTGTCGGTAAGAGGTAACAAACAAAACTTCTCTTTTGGGGGGGACAAGAACATGTATATGTTATATAATGGCATGTAGTAATTACCATAGTCATGTGGTGTAATTGAGAAGAGTAGGTAACAGCAGAAGAAATGGTTTCTTCTTTTGGATTTCTGGGATTGGAGATTGGTTTGCCAAAATAAAGCTCACTTTTTGAAGTTATTTCTGGTGGTATGTTTTGAGCAAGACCCTTGTGTTAGTTCAGTTATTTTGTAAGCGTGGTCAAAGCCCATTAAATTTCAGTAAATGAGTACTGAGGTGGTTCACATAGTCCCCAGCTCTGTCATGTCTTTCTTTCATTGAGAGCTCTTTTCTATCTCCGGATCACTATTGACCTCAGACTGCTGCCCTTTTTGTAGGGAGACCTTTTATGTATTCCTGTTGGTTGAACTCCCCTAATGGACACAGTGGCTTGCCTAGGGACCCTGAAGAAAGTTGATGATACGGTTGGAAAGAGTGGAGTATAGACTGTGCTGGATTAAGATTTGCCTCAGACACCTGCTATGGTTGTGTACATCTTTTAACTTCAGATTTAAGTAGGAGATTAGGTTTTTTGGGCCTTTCTTTTCCAGACTCTGAATTTCATTTTGCTGCTCCTCACTGTCAGGTTCCTCCATGAATCTGTTTATCAGTGATGACCAATGCTTTTCCTACATGGTATTGTCCAAGATGTTCTTCTGACCCCCAGAAGACTGGACAGAAGCTGATTTAACAAACATTTGTAGATTTCTTTTACAACTGTATTCTGCTGTTTTCCAAGGCTTTAACATGTATATAGAGCACTCTCTCCAATTCATTTTGTGGAAAAACAGTAATCCTTAAATAATGTCTCAGAAATCCATTCTAATCTGATTAGGGAATTGCTGGAGTGGGAAGAAGACTCTGGGCATCCTCCAATCCATTCCCCTGCTCAGTGTAGGGTCAGCTGCAGCAGGTTGCTCAGGGACACGCAGTTGGGCCTTTGCATAGCTCCAGGGATGGACTCCACAACCTTCCTGGGAAACCTGTTCCACTGTTTGTACAGAATCTACCCAGCTACCAATGGCTCGGTTTACAGTGAGTTGGAGATAATTGATATTTATTTTATAGAAAATTAATGTTTGAGTCTTTTCTCGTTATTTCTGTTATTCTATGTTGATTTTGCTTGAAAACTCATTGGGGGAAGTGCCTTTCTGTGCTGCACCTGTCACAGTGTGGTCAGCAGCAATTCAAAATCCAGCAAATTAGATTATGTTTTTGCAGTTATACTGGATTTTTACAATATTTTTTACATGTTGCTTAAAAAAAGGGGGGGAACAGAGGGCAGGGGGAATGAGATTATTTACATTTGCAGCTTCTTTCAAATAGGACATACTTGGAGCACCAGGTAGCTTTGTCCTGAAACCCACCACCCTTCTTGAACTTTTTTCCCAGCATTATTTTCTTTCTGTAAAATGTCTTGGCCTTAATCTGTTCGCTTTTTGTACACCTACGGTTCTGGGCAGTCTTATAATATCTCATCTGATTTTTTCAGAGTTCAGCTAGCTTTCCTTTCCCTACCAGAGTCTTAAGTATTCTTCACTGTGAGTTGTTGCCTTCTAAAATTTTTAAAGATGCTGCATGTGTCACCTCTACACCCACTGTCTCCATGTGTGAATCTCTGACAGAACTAGGTCAGAAGAGGGGAAAGTCTTTCTGCTCATTGGCTTCAGTGTGCTGCACACAACTTCAGTACATGCAACAACTACTGCACTACGTTTTCCTCTTAGTTGTATCAGCAAACAGCTCTGATTTTGTTCTGGGTAGCTGCATAGCCCGAACCAAGGAAGAATTTAATCTTCTTCACTTTGTATTCTTCAAACAGAAAACCAAAACAGAGTGGGAGCAGTGTACTGTGTTATGAAAAACCAGTATATTATTTGTAACGTGTGTAAGAGATTAATTGCTTTTGTCTCTTTGTATGGGTTACACCACTCTGCCTTTCCAAAGAATACTCGCCTTTGCTCAGTTGTTCATGGGAGTGTGTCGCTCTTGTTTCTCCTGGACTGTGTTAGAGGAGCCTGGGAGTAAATCCAGCACTTTGACTTTAAACATGAGTCAATGAAACTGCTCTGCATTTGCAGTGATAAAAGCGATCTCAGACCTCAGCTCTATTTTAAGGTGCCTTTCCCAGAGCGACTCAAGTGCATGATCTAGCTTCTAATGTCTGAACCATAAGGCACATCAATGCTGTGTGTATAAACTGCCTAAACCATTTCTAATAACAGTATCAAAGTGCTGGCAGCTGCTACCTTCTAACACCAAATCCTTCCCTACATGATGAAACTGGGCTTCTCTATGGGTTAAATATATTGCAGACTTAACTGAAGCACTGTAAGATCAATTGCTGCCTCTGGAATATATTTAGTACTGGGGGGTAAGCGCTTTTAATAAGTAAGACAAGTATTATTGAATTCTTATATTTCTGCTGTGTGAGTACTTTCACTGAAATTCAGGAACAGGCGCTTATGTTTCCAGGATGTGTGGAGAAGGAATGGTAATAGATTGTCTTTTTTTTTTTTAGATTAAGTGATTGTTAAATAAAAGTTTACACATATGATCCTTGAATTCTTTTTTGGTTTTAATTGATTGAATTTGTGGGGAAGCTTGATGGGAAAGGATGCTATTGATTTGAGAAGAACTTCACTGATGATTTTTAAAGGCTCTCATCTTCTGAAAATCAATTTCATTTCTGTCTTTTTATTTTAAAGGAAAATATGTCTGAAATAGAGCTGTGGTCTAGAATAGGTTTGTAAAAATAGGTTTGTAAAATTTCAGAACTGAAATTAGAATCTGAACTCTACTAACTGTAGACTCTTTTGGTTTAGATGAAATAATGCTGTTTGTACATATTTATATTATCCCATATAACTCTCATACTGTGACTTATATGTGGGGAGACTTGCTGACTGAAAGTAGACATTTTATTTTACTTTTTTACAGCTGAACCAGGTTTGTTAATAGGCATCTTTTCACTTCAGAGGGTGCTGTACACTCTTAGCTTTGTTCCACAAAATTTTATTTCAGAATGCTGGACTTAACAAAATACAAATGGCTTTTGACCCTGCCTATTAAAAGGAATTTCAACTGATTGACATATAAGGAATAAGGAAGAAAAAAAAAAAAAAGACTGTGAAAAGTGGAGTTTTTGCAGTTTGAACTTGGTATGGGATACAAATAATTCTCTTGAGACATCAACAGTAATGTTGTTAGGCAGCCCTGATGAATGAGGCTGGTTAAGACGATATGCTTAGCAGTCTGGGAATTTTGCCTGTCTTGCTGTGGGTCCATTAGACACTGCATCTATAAAATTAGATTATTGTAATTTGAAGATAGTACTTTTTAATGGCTGATCTATTGTGAATAAATCTTGGCTAGCCTCTGACATAACGTTAGTTGAGACTTACTTGGCTTTGTTGAAACTGGCTGGTAAACTCTAAAAATGGCAATCTGGGAGACCAGAAGAAATTACAACTATTAAGAAATGGTCTCTGTTATCCAAAGAGTTTGAACCGTGGTCATTTTGATTTATTACCAGTAGCTTAAGCTGTTCGATATGCTTATTCTCCTGCTTGCTGCTTATGATAGTCATGCTAGGGTTCTTACAGAATTTGCACGTGCCCTTAATTATCCTTGTCTCACCAGCTTTTCCAATATCCGTTGAAGCAGTAGTAGCAGCTGGCATAGCTCCTGCCTCTGGCTGTGGGTTTGGCCCTGTCCCTTGAGATGGGCTGAGGAATAGCAAGGTAGAAAAAGAAACAATGGTAGCTTCTTTTCATGGTTACCAAGTTTAGGGTGTAGTAAAACTTTTGTTATTTTCTATTTATATATTTTTATTTATTATTTATAATATTATTTTTTTTTTGCAATTTTTGCTTTTCTCTGATGATGATAATTGAAGGATTTTCTTGTGTGTGTTTTCAAGGCAGATTCTGTCTTGAATTCTATTTTGATGACACAATTTTGCTATTTTGAGCATTTCTTTTGTCCTCAGAGTAATATGTGATGAAAGCACATGTTCTTTTGTGGTTGGATTTGTGTTTGAGGAATTTGCTTTTCTATAGGACAGAAGTGGTAAAGCCATTTTGTTCACTTAGTGATTGTAGGGAGCCTTTGACAAATTCTGCCCTATAGCAAGTAGGTGGTGATACTTTAACAGTGTTTGTGTTTACTTTAAAAATCATTTGGATTGTTTTGATAAGGGTTTGTATCCTCCTTAATTTCGGTATCCTGCAGAGGAGCTGAATCTTCCTGTTGAAATGCTGAGCTTAAGATCTTAACAATACTCTGCAGCACTGAATTTCAGAGATTAAATCCGTATACAAGAATTACTTACATTGATCAGTTATTATGTGCTGCGTGTGTTGCTTTCAATGTTATTAAAAGTTTCTTTATGCTCAGGTTGTGAGAGAGGGCTCACAACTGATGCCCACAATTGGTTTTTTTCCTATAGATTTATAAATCTTTCCTTCAACTCCTCTCTGCTATTTCACCAAGTAGGGTTTTGCAGCACTCTTAAGTAAGCACACTGCAGCACACGCTTACATTGGTTTACCTTGGAAGTGCTTTGCCCCTGGCTGAGTGTGGGGGAGATTTTCTCTGAGCTGCGTGGGTTCTCAACATAGCAAGGTTTATATTGACTGATTTGTATTTAATAAACAAACTATGACAGGCATAATAATTAAATGTCTAAACAGAACAAGATGCTCAGATTTTGAAAACAAGCCTGTTAAAGAGCAACTGAAGATTTCTATTTGCAAAACACTTACGCCACTTGGCATAAAAATGCCTTCTGTCAACATGATAACTGTTGTCCTCTTGTTTTGGGGTGATGGAGAAAATGAGCTATGAAACCACTTAATTTTTAAGATAATCCATATTTGCAGTCATTTTTATTTTTGCATCAAAAGAAGGAATACCCTTACCATTGACGTTTCTATGGCTGGACACTGCAAAGAGCTGGTGGATCTCCTGCAAAAGCATTCAGCATCCTGCATCATGGACAGAAATCAGTAATTCAACAAACTTGCCCAAGAGGAAGCTCTACTTTTCCTACCTTTATTTTTCATTTTAAAAAATGTATTTCAATGGAAAAGATACTGTATTAACAGTTCCTTGGTATCTGTGCAGAGTAAGATAATTTTTTCCTCTGTTCCTCCACTGATACAAAAAAAAATTATCTTCACAAGTTAAAACAGGAGTGCCAAAGCTCATGATCTGTTTTGATCTTATTCTGTTTGTATTACTGCCAGAAGAGAGTTCATCATTAATTGCGTGGTATGAATAGGTCTGAGCTTCAACTCATTTTGTCCAAATTCAAAACCCATTATTTTTCTCCCACTCTTTGTTCAGTTAAATCTAATGGTTTCCTTTGAAGTTTAGGACAGAGAGCTTTAGAGTCTCCTTAAGGCAGGTTTTCCTGTCATGTTAACCACTGTTCAGGATGTAATACAGAGATTGACATATTTTGTATTCTTGGCTGTTAATATATTTAAATATGTGTTTGTTTCTCCATTCGTGAATTTGTAAACTCACATCAGAGAAAATGTTCCAACCTTAATAGAAATCAAATTCTAATTACTTGAAGGTTCCTGAGCAGTGTAGGTAGGATAAAGGAACAATTCATGCAGCAGAGTATCCTTTCCTTGTGTACTGTGTTGGTGTTGCTCTATGATCAAATCTATTTTTTTTATTTTTTTTTCCTTTTCTTTTTAACTTAATGTATTCAGAAAACTCAAATTACATCATCCCAGAAGGACTCACAAAATTCCCAAAGTCGTTTTCTTTACCAGATAGTAAGCAAGCTTACTCTAAATAGAATTATTAAATCTAAAATTACTGGTCATTCTTCTGATCTTGAAGACTGATTTGCCACGCTTTTGAGAGGTTTTTATTCCACCTGTTGAGAATAGCTATCCAACTTAATAAAGCTCCCTTATAAATTGTTCTTCCTTTCCTCTGTGGGAAAGGTATCAAAAGTGGCTAAAATTTCTAGTATAATCTGGCTGAATTCGTGCTGTATTTCAGGGTAACTTATTCATTCATCTAGGCTGACTTTACCTCAGATCCTAGGAAGCACCTGTTCCAGTGACACCATTTATTTTTAATTGCTTCTCCACCCTTAGAGCAGTATATTAAACAGGTACTTATTATCCTGTCAGCTTACAGTAGATGTGTTGAGTTCTGTGTCTAGTCTGTGATGGTACTGTGAGTGCCCTCTCAGCACTCCTCAGGAGTACAAGTGTGACAGGCCAGACACTGCCTTTGGTGACCGGCTAAGTACATGGCTGGGTCTGCCTCCCAGAGCACTGGGGCAGTGCTGCAGTTAAGAAAAGGCAGTTGCAGTGCCCACTGAAGCCTAAGCATTATTCCAGAGCTGTTGGTACTATTTGGCTGGGTTTGCTGGAGCTATCTTTTTCAGCCACAGGCAGCACACTTTGCCAGTTGGAGCACTGAGGATGTAGTCTGACAGCAGCGGTTCTTGGTGTTAATACCCCACTGGAAGACATGGAGGAGAACTGATGTTTGAGGTTTGTTAGGACTTTTTTTTCAGATGCTCTGTATGTGTTTCAGGAAGATATACTTGGGTGAAACAATCGGGATTTTCTTTATTATTCTGAAGATTTTCTTCCTGATTTGTTTTTCTCCTCTGTTAATACATGGGTTCTGATATACGTAGAGCCAGAAGCAACCCTCTGTGGTCTCTCATGTGATCTCCCTATGTGCATGTTTCTAGTGTGTCACAGTGTCACTGCCTGTGCATAATGCTTTAGATACAAAGTACTCTTGTGTGTTGGCAGCTGAACCTCTCTGTTTATTAACCTATCTTAATCTTTAATTCCTTTATTCAACTTACCTACACCCAATTGTCTTGAAGAAGAAAAAATGCATTTGAGATCTTGATCCATCTTATTGCCATTACAATTTTTTCATGTTATGTTTTATATTTTTTCCTTAATGAATTTACTTTCTGTCAACCTGACAACAGAAAAAAAAGTGCATAAATACCAGCCTTGGTGTCTGCCAGATGCAATTCTTTATAGGTCATTTATTCTATATTTAATGACCAGTCCTTTCCAAATAAGACTATTGCAAAATTATCCTATAGCTCAAAGGGAGTTTTCATGACTGACAGCATCATAATCTGGTATGTTAAATCTGGTTTCTTCACATACTTAGTGTTGAAATGGCTCTTCCAAGAGCCATCAGTGATTTTCGTGCTTTCTGATATGAGTGGGAGGATTCATCTTACCTCAGACTAAACTTGTGATGGATATTTAATGACACATTAAAAGCATTGACTTTGGCTTTTTACTGTTTTTTCAAGATCTGCTTGGAACTCTCAGAATAAATAAGTTGTACTCATACATATGACCACAGATGATATTCTGGTAAGTTTTGTCAATTTGGCAGGCATATAGATAATTGATCTTCATTGATCTCCCAAAATACTTCTGTAAAAAAAAACTGTTGGGAAAATAAAACGAGCTTTTAGCTTTTCTTGTTGTCATTTATGAAATGCCTCTTCAAGTCAGCTGGACTTGAATCAGTGTCCAAAATAATAGTATCTGAGCACTAGAAAAAAAATGCAGTTTTACCAATAGCTTAGCAGAATATGAATATGGGTAAGCTTCATAATTAATCACAAAACTTTAAAGAAAGAATAAATGTGTCACCAGCACGAAGAGGTGCAGCCACCATGTGATTTTTGTTCAAACACTGCGAAAACTAGTAGTTCTTTTTTCGTCCATTTTTGAGTCACTCGTATTAGGTCGGCAGTGCCTTTTTTGCAGCTCATTACAGATGCTGGTGGAGAGTGGGCAGACTTCGAGTTCAACAAACGTACTAGAGGGTGCTAGGGGTGTTGTATTTTGGGCAACGGAGGCTGCAGTTCTGGACTAGTAGAAATGTCTTCTCAAGCATGCAGCCAGCACTGCTGGGATGGTGACAATCTCCAGGAGCTGCTCAGTCTGGTACGTTTTATAGATGTATGTGAGTCACCTTAATGATATGCTAAACACCTTCGAGCTTTGGGCAAAGACAGACTGCCAGAGACTGGAGCCAGTCTCTCACTATAGCAACTTTTTGGATATGGTCTGGCAAAGCAGTAGAGATATAACCTCTGTATGATATGAGACAAACTATTCTTTTTCCCAATGACTCATCTGTCTGCATGTGAAGAGAGTTGTTCAGTACTGATGGGAAAGGAAAAAACAGTGAGGTGCACAAAGCCACTCTTGACAAGAGTCATATAAATATCTGGGTTGTATAGCCAAGTGATTCTATGTCAGAGGTACTGCTCTGGACATGTGCACGTGGTAGTGCTCCTGCTAGAAATATAGTTCTAACACTTGAGGATATTTTGATGTTTTCAGGTCTTTTTTGAGAGGCAGCATATTGCTATTAAAATATTCCATAGAGTTCTCTGTACAGAGTAATTACAAATGACTCAGTTAATGCTTTCTACTAAAATCTGAAGCAGTGAGGGCAGTTTTTATTTTTCTTTGGTTGTTGTTAAGTGCATCAGGCTAAAACATTGTTTCAGTAGCCATATAAATACTACTTTGTCAAGCTACAAAGCTTGTGTCTGTTTTGGAAAGACAATCTCTCCATCTTGGCATCTTGGCCAGAGACTTACCCATCAATTTTCCCTTTTTTTTAATTTTTTTTTTTTTCCCCTCAAGTTTTAACTTGGATGCAACAAGTTTTAATAGATGCAGTTTTAACCATTTTAACCAGATGCAATTCTAAGTGGACTAAACTTAATTAGCCTTTAAAAAATCCAAACAAACACCAAACAAATCAAGCAGAAATACAAATAGATACCTAAAAGCAAGAGACAATAGTCAAACCTATCTTAGTGCTCCTTAGGTGACCTGGAACGTTTCCACAGAATCTTGCCTCTGTAATTTGAGTGCTGGCAATGTCCTTTGGGAATGGATACTTTGAGTACTTTATTCTTTTCATCTGTGGATTTTTATTACCATTTCTACCTTGACTATATCTGCTGAATTTGCAGTGCTGATTTCAAATAGTTGCTGACTAAAGATTTTACCTTGAATTTTCCTTCACTGTTTTGCAAAGTAGTTTTGTTTGTTCTTGTTGGGCAGGAAGGGTGTTAATTAAGCTTAAGGGATTGTTGGATTGTGTAAATGTCAACATCCTAGAGTATCCTTTTGTTCCTATTCTGAGGAAGAGAGCTCTTAGAAGATTCTCATTAAATTATTGTTAACACCATAAAATCATGTTTATTTATAAGGAAAAATAATATTTTGGTTCTTGACTGGTTAGTGCAACTGTGAGCTAACACATTTATCCATCACAAGTCATATCAAGATAATCAGGGTCTTTTAGAAAGATGTACGGGCCAAAAGAAAAGAAAGTAGCATTCATATTGTGTATTAATATAGGATTTTTCAGTCCAAATTAATGTTGCTGTTTACAGTTGCAAAGTGTTCATATAAGAATATCGGGGGTTGCATGGAAGGAAATAAAAAGACAACACATATTTTGTCCAAAAGAAAAAAAGAAATTCTGAATGTCTCTATAATACTTATTTGTGATAGTCAGGCCCTATAAAACGGTTTTGTATGGACTTCCATGGTCACAAGGTGATTGTAGAAGTAAAATAAAAACATCTCACGAAGTAATTAATGTATATGGCAGTGGCTGTTTATACAATAGTTGTTGATCTTTTGCAAGGCTTGATAAAGTTGGTATGTTAGGATATTTTGCTGTGTTTTACAGATGGGTGAACAGTGAATGGGTTGCTGCTCAAAAGAGCTGATGAGGGGCTTGTGTGGCTGCTGTGCAGCTTTGTACAGGACTCTAAGTACCTCAGCTGTAAAATTTTAGATAATTTGAAAATCAAGGGAATGGTATTTACCCAAGACTTAAATATGGTGAAAACAAAGGAAAGAGATACTTTCCAGTGACTAAACAGGTACAGAGTCAGTGCTTACTGTGTTATGTTGGGAAGTCTGAGCTCCTGATCCCTGACGTCCCTCCCTGACGTAGGGGAGGACTTTGTAGAGTAGGGGAGATGGTTGGACTCGATGATCCCAAGGGTCTCTTCCAACCTCAATGATTCTATGATTCTATGATTCTATGACTGATGGATATTCAGAGTGTTCCTTGCAGTATGCATACCATAATATATAAGAGGAAAAACTGCAGATTTACGTTTTAAAATACAATGTTAAACACTAAGAACAGCAACTGAATTTCCTTATGCATGGCAGGGACAGGAACGACTTCACCAAAGAAAGGTAGCATTATCCACATTGTGTGCACCTTATGGTCCTCATCTCTGTTAGAAAGGAAGCTGCCTGCCACGGACTTGGGTGCTTCTCCAGCTGCCATTTGGGTACACTGCCTGGAGTGACTGTCAGGAAACATGGACTTGGTATGAAGCACACTGTTGTTTGTTACTGTATTTGGAAAATTTTTTCTAAGAATGTTTATACATAGTGAATCCTGAAAATAGTACCTCAGAATTAAGAATGTATAAACAAATAAGCTATTAAGCAAACAAATTCAATAGGAAATGTTTTGTGTATGAACTATGATTGTAGTAGTACTGTGGCATCAAACTGCAGTAGAGATATTTAGGGGAATAGAAATAAAAATAAACCTAAACTTTGCACCTTGCTGGTGAGGGGGCAGAAATCTAATGGGCAAAAAGTGGTTAAATAAAAACAAAATTGGCTAGTCCTTTCTCAAGGCTAAGGAGAAGGTGGGAGGGAAAAATAGTACTTTTGGTAACTAAAATTTGAGTTTTAAAAAGTTTCTCTTGTGATGGTGTCCTTGTCCTTTTACGTCTAGAGATTAAGCATGAGCTTTTGAAATACATAGACAAGGCAATTGTGTGAGGTTTTTGATAAGCATATCTTGTAGATCTTCAATTACAGTATGGTAGTGAAGAGAGAAAACTAAATGATGTAGTGTCTCTTGGGTAATAGAATATATGGCATTCTAGATAATAAACAGCAATGCCAGATAAACTTTTTCTAAATTCAACAGAATTGGCTCATAGTGTTTCTTTTTGCAGTAGGAGCTTTGTAATATGTACAAACTATTTCTTCATTTCAATTCACTTCAGATCCTCAGGATCCTAACGTTTTCATACTTTACCCTTCAACATAGCATCTAGCTGTCTACAATGTGATAATGTGAGCTACAGAACTGCTCTTTGCAAGGGAGAAATTTTAGTTTTTTAAGGCATGGATTGATGAAACACCTGGATGGTAGGAAAAGGGCAGAGGCACTGTGGCTGTCACATAGGCAGAACACAGGCAGGCACTAATGGGGGGAGTACCATTTCTCTCATTAACTCCAAATCTGAGAATCAGGACAGATATCATGAAGTTTCAGAGTGAGTGTGAATGTTTTGAATAATGAATGGTGGTGTGCTAAATTATTAATACTTTATCTACAAACTCGGACATGAAGTACTTAGTGTATTTGGAAGTGTTATTGCTCCTGTGGACTTAGTTTTCTCTTGGTTTATGCTTTGATAAGATTTTTTCATGCATAAAGATGTTTCTTCATTGCTTTATTATTTTTACAGCTTTTAAAATTTTCTTTCCGTCCCCTTGACAGACATCTGTAACTTTGTTTTCCTTCTCTCTTTTCTTACCTTGTCATTTAGGTTTGGCTTTGTGAGGTTCTGACACTGTGCTTGCGCTTCCCTTGGGCTTTTCCTTAGAGGCCTTTTTATGGTCTTCCCCTTTTCCCCAGTGGTTTAGGAACCATGGCATAAACTCCATTCCTTGGAGCATTTTCAGACTTCCTCCTACACACGTGCATGTTCCTTGCCTAGATGAATTATTTCAAGTCTATATTCAGAGACAGAGATCATCTTGAGGATAAATGTGTTGCCCACAATGCTGCAAATACCAAACAAATCAATGGTTTTATATATAACTACTAAGAGAAGAATTCAGCTAATTAGTTAAGAAATGTTTTGGTGTATTAGAAGACTGTGTCATTAAGATAGTCCAGTGAATATGCTTATGTCATTTCAGTTTTATTAGACTTGAAATTACTTGAGCTGTTCCACTCATGCGATGGAATTATTTTTTTTTGTCTGACTACAATTAGTAGACTTTAGCAAAATGTATGAAACAGCAAGGCAGACTCTTCCTGGGTTGGACTAAGGATGTCTTTTGGGGGGAAATATGTAGGGTTAGTATTTAACCAAGAGACACTATGGGAAGGAGTGCTATTCTGCTTTTAACAGAAGGCGAAGTGCATTTAATCCCTTACTTGGACTTGGATTCCTGGACTTAGTTCACCCTTTGAAACTGGGTGTCCAGTGGTGGATGGTTCCCCTGAGGAATGGCAGCTCGTGGTATTGCAGTCTCTTACAGCAGACATCTCAGCACAAAGCTCTAATAGAGACTGCATGTGCTGACTAGTTCCTGGTGTTACTACTGCCTCTCACCCCCCCTTGTACATTTCAGTAACATCCTTTGAAGAAGCACCTTGAAGTCAGACACGCTGCTGTCCCCGCCTCCGAGTGGAAACCTGGGACACAATGATTCTTTGATTGTGCTCTTGCTTGCTTTCTCAAAATATTATGCAGTAGCTGCAGCATAACA
The DNA here is from genome assembly GCF_001431845.1 of Calidris pugnax. NCBI lineage: Eukaryota > Metazoa > Chordata > Aves > Charadriiformes > Scolopacidae > Calidris > Calidris pugnax. Next base: position 22,092,217 of record NW_015090922.1, read on the forward strand.
ATCTGTGACTTAAAAATCCATATACTAGGTACAGCTTATGGGAGTTGAAGTTGCAATTAGTTAAGCCTTTGCTCTTTCATGACTTCTTACAGGCAGCTGCTTCATTTGTTAAGGCCAAGCAAAAAAATAAGGATTTTAATGTTCCTTGTTACACAGGGCCTGTGGATCATGAAGGGCTTTCGTTTTGGCATGCTCATTGGAGGTGAAAGCTGCTGTTTGAATTTTCTGTGGAGTGTAAAGACTGGTTAGGTCAGCTGGTTTCTCCTGCCTCAGCACCCTCAGGCACTCGTCTCCCAGCAGTCTGCCATAAGAATCCGCTGACCGTCTCTCAATTCTTCCCACACAGCTGCAAAACCCATTAGGATGTTTTAGTGCTGATAGGCAGAAATGCTGTAAAAATGCAAATTTTCATCTGCTGAAGGGCAAGACTCCAAGAAATGGTTTTTAAAATGTTTCACTGCTGAATAAGGGTTATGGGGAGTTGATACAGTTGGAACACAGAGTTTTAAGCAATAGGAGAGAAGCTTATACCGTCAATAAGATCACTAGTATTTTGGTTCTTAAGTCACTCAGGACTTTGGCACAGACTGTTTGCTTTTTGTACTTTTTTTTTTTTTTTTTTTCAACAGTTTGTGGTTGGACTCAATGATCTCAGAGGTCCCTTCCAACCACTAAGATTCTGTGATTCTGTGATAGAAATGCTGTAAAAATGCAAATTTTCATCTGCTGAAGGGCAAGACTCCAAGAAATGGTTTTTAAAATGTTTCACTGCTGAATAAGGGTTATGGGGAGTTGATACAGTTGGAACACAGAGTTTTAAGCAATAGGAGAGAAGCTTATACCGTCAATAAGATCACTAGTATTTTGGTTCTTAAGTCACTCAGGACTTTGGCACAGACTGTTTGCTTTTTGTACTTTTTTTTTTTTTTTTTTTCCAACAGAAAATAATGGGCTAAGAGGTAGTCTTCTGCTCTGTTGGTGTACAAAGGAAGAACTGCTATGTAGGCTCCAAAAGGGCACTGTCTGTTTTTACCTGCCTAAATATTATACTTAGAAGCTCTATAGAAAAGCCCAAGATAAAGGAGTCAGCTTTCCTTCAGCAAATACTTTAACTTCTTGCACACATTAATGTTCTGTAGAGCTGTGGCCAAGTGAAATGCATAGGGTTGCACCCTTGACTCTTTTAGCGGAGTAGTGAGCTAGAGATATTGTTCTATTTTTTCTTTAAAAGCAAGACGATTTAATGAAAATAATGTTTTTTTCAGTTACAAAAGAAAGAGATGATGAGTGCTTTGTCCAGATTTCGGAACAGGCTGTGACTTTTGATCAGAAAATTTTAAAATTATTTTTCTTTCATCTCGCAGCTGAAATAATATAGTGGCTGTGTAACCGTTGATACTCAAGACTTTTTTAAAGGATGTTACTTACTTCCCTTACCAGAGGCTGAAAAAAAGGGAGGAATTGAGTATATTTCTACTTCTTCCTACTGTATCCTATACCAACAATGCAATAATTTCATCCTGTGTTAGTCCTCCTTAGCCCCATATGGGCTGTTCAGGCATAATGTGCATGATACGTTCTCTAAAGTGCGGTCGCCTATATTGAGGTACTGGGTTTGTGTTGCTGTATTTCATCTTAGCTTTCAGTTTTACATCAGATGATACGTAACGAGGACAGGAAGGATTAGCCCTTTGCAGTTCAGCAAGTTACTTTCTCTGAGGATTGTCACTACCACCTTCAGAATGTTTTACACAAATATAAATAACAAGCCAAAATAATATGTCTTTTCCAGGTAGTTCCTCATAACACTACTGAAGTGCATGTTGAGTGTTTCGTGAGTATTGCTTGACTCAGCAGTATCGAGAAACAGTAGCTCTTTGTTGTAAAGTTTCCATAGTGAGCTCAACAGTATACAAATGTGGAATTAATGGATATGCTTCAATATTGTCTAATTTTAGTTTAAGCAGCCAGGAAAGGGGCATAGTAACATATTTGAAGATTCTCACAACTCATTCTGAGAAAAATCTGGTTCGTGCAGAGCTGTCTGCGGTTTTCAATGCAATGTGTAAAAGCCCCATTAATACGAGCAAAATACAAACAAAGTAGCAGAAATTGTACACTCTGACAGGGGAAAGAAGCCTAAAAATTTCTATGGGACACTTAGCGCTGTCTGAGAGGCTCACTGGTGTTGGCACAAATGTATGCTTTGAATCAAATTAATAAATTTATCCACAAACAATAAAAGATTTGCTTTTAATTTATTTGGGATGTACTTAGAGCAGAAAGTAAGCGCTCAGTTTTTAAATGTTACCTTTTATTTAATTTTTAAATAAAGTTAAATTGGAAGTAGGTGGTCTTTCATAACAATCAGTTCTTTGTTGCATCTTCTCTCTCCTTCTCCTTTGCTCTCCAGCTCCAGCAATCCATCATGATGATGATGATATGTAACTTTTTCCCTCTTCCAGGTTTCAGGTAATCCAAATTCATTGAACTCATACTGTTCCTAATAATGTGGTAATGAAGAGGGAGATTTGTTTGACGTATTATTTCAAACTTAATGGATTCCCTATGCCTGTCACCATCTAGCAAGGCAAGAATGCTGATTGGCCTTTTATTAATACTGAATGTAGTGTGGGTCATTCTTTCTAGACGTTAGTTACAGGTTAGGACTAGAAGATAGCTGAAGGTACAATGGGAAAGCAACTAACCTTTTGTTATTGCTCCTCAGTCCCAGGTAATATTCTGGTTTTGTCTTTGGTCAAAAGTAGCAGCAAAACTTTGAGCTCCCCTATCCATGGCTTTTTTTTTTTTTTTATGAGTACATGTTGTAAATATTGTGCTGTTGTTCAGTGCCAATGTTTTAGAAAGCTCATGCATGCTAGCAGGTCATGCATGCACAGTGGCTAGCCTTGACATTGTTTGTGCAGAACACCTGATTGCATGAGATGAAGCATAAATGACAATTGCCCATCGCTACATCAGAAAGGGGAAAAGATAAAGAAAGGTTGTTTGCTTATTTTCTGAGGAGCATATTTCCAGAGGGTTGTTGTTGTTATTATTTTTTATTTTTTTATTTTTTTTAAACCATGAAAGCTGTTTTCTGTTGGTTAAGCAGCTGTAAGTTAACTGCCCACCCCACTCTGGCTCAGTGTGATGTTGGCTCCATATTGGTATTGGATGCAAGCGGAAAGGATAGTAATCAACAAGAGCAGAGAGTGGAGATGAAGTAACTGAATTTTCTATCACATTACTAGGTGAATCAATCAGCACTGCTTATGTCCCTCTTGGGCCTTTTAATTTTACCATCAGGCATTTTGCTTATTTGTAAAATTGTTGCTGTTTCTTTCTTAAAGTGCTTCTCAAAGCTCCCCTCTGTAGCGTGCTGTATGCGGGAGGAGAGTGCGGCTGTAGCTGGGCAAATGAGATTGCTGGCTGGAACCAGCAAAGAGTTGGGGCCATCTGCACCCGCTGGGTGCTTATTTCTTGTCTCTAAGTCTCTCTGTTGGAGTATTGTTACCTCTCTGAAACAGGAAATACCATGTTTGAATGGGATTTAGTACAGTAACTATTGAATTGAAAGTTGAAAATACTGCTACAAAACACTACTGGAACACAGAGTTTCCACTTGGTCACCTGATGACTGCCTGCTCTCTCATTTGGAGAGAGAATTTACCTCACAAATTACTTCCAAATTAATGTAAAGCCCCTGCATAACCAAATATTTTGATTGTTTGAAGGGTTAACATGTTAAATTTATTACTTTTTTTTTTTTTTAATTTACCTAATTTTAAACAATTAGCTTTTTTTCCCTATAATATGACAGTAAAAATAAGATTTTTAGTAACAACATTTATCTCATTAAGAAAAAAGTTCCATTTAATCTAAAATGTATTTGATATTGCAAAGTGTTTGTCATCAACTATAGACTACTTGGAAGTCTGTATTTTGCCATAGTGATGAAGGAGCGTGTCGGTGACACAAACAATCCCATTTCAGTAACAATTCACTGTGTTTTTAAAAAACATGTCCCATTTCCATGAGAAAAAAAAAAAAAGAACATTTTGAAGCAATAGAAAGCATTTTCAAGCTGGTAAGATCTTACTGTTAATTTGAAAACATTGGGAGAAGGGATTTTTGTTACAAAATACCATTATTCTGTATATGGCTAATAATTAGAAGCAAAAAATTTCTGTAAATGCTTAGCAATATTTTGCTTAAAGCTTACAGAAATTTTCTTATCTTTAGTGAAGTGGGCTCATTCATATTGTCATTGCTCCTTGTAGCACAACAGAAATCCCAAATTTCAAGCAGTCAATAATTCAACTAGTTCCTGGGATTTGTACAAGAAAGTGCTTTGTGCTTGTGTTTTGTGAGTTTGGGGCTTTGATGGTTTTTGATAGAATAGTTGGTGTTTTCTACCTACAACAATTTGTTTATTTTTTTAAAAAACTGTTCCCCTCTGGAATGCTTGGAAGGGAAGACACCGAAAAGCTAGGTCAGTCAGTCAACCAAGTGCAGCCAAATAGAGTCTTGACATCTCACCAACTACAGAATTAAACAATGTGAAAACTGAAAAAAATCCCCATTCCTTAACTTGTACAGAGCTGCTTGTTTCAGGAGGCAGGCAGGTGGGAGGAGTATTCCGTATATATTATTATGTCAACAAAGCTTCTTAGTGCTTTTTTTTAATTATTTTAAAATGGAATATGTTATGATTATTTCTTTTTACAGAAAGTGCCTTTATTGTTCTGATCTTCATTTTAGCGGTTTGTTGTCTTAATTATTTGCCTTATAAGAGAAAGTTTGAAATCACAGAGTGTTTGATTTTTCATAAATGGTATATTTATTTGCTGAGGAGAAGACAGTAAAGCATTTTTTCAGTTTTTATATGCTTTAAAGCAGAACTCATTTCTTTTCCATGAGATCATATTGTTATGGCTCAGTGATGTATTTTAGAAGTAGGCTATAATTATAAGTTACGTGGCTATTGCTTCTTGTTTTCAGTAACTAAAATGACAGGATATAATAATGGGTAAACATTTCATGTTTCCAGGTTTAACATGGATTTACACTAGAGATGTGATTCTCATGTATTCCATTTCACAGACTCTAGGGCTGGAAACTTGAATTTATCTCTAAATTATAAGACATAAAAGATACATTGTTTTTTTAAATAACAAATGTATGATTCGTCCACCAACACTCTCAGAGTTATAATTGCAGCGCAATTATTAAATGCAGAATTCAAATTCAGCCATAATGCATGAGATAAGGACAAAGAACTGTCTAGAAGAATACATAGAGTGCACAGATGTAAAATACTATCAGGGGAAGAATTTATTAAAATGTAAAAACAAGATAAAATAAATGAAAAAAAAATTCATTTTAATTTTCCACCAACACTGCACCTTACTTCTGTTACTTAATTTCTTCTTTCTTGAGTGTCATGTATTCAAAAAAAAAAAAAAAGTCAAATCACACACTAAACAGTATTTGGAAGAAAGTTAGGGTAGATGACCTCCAGGGTACCTTCCAACATGGATTATTTGATGTGACTGCTGTTTTGTTTGCTGGAATTCCAATTGGAGCTCCTTATTAATTTCTGCAGTGGTGTTCTTCCTTATAGTTATGTGAGCTTTTTATGCCCACTTCTCGGAGGGGTGTCTGCCTTTCCTAGGATTCAGTATGACATAGGTGATTCTTCATTCTGGCAATCTGTAATATCTTTGTTAAGGGTTAATTCTGAGTCTTTCAGTAGAATTTCCTCATGTTTTTTCTTTTTTTTCTGCAGATCCCAATCACAATACAATTTCTTATCAGGGACTGGGTTAATGCCTTAAAATTGTTCTTTGCAAACTTTCTGTATTTTCACTTTCTTTTTGTCCTCTCTGCTTCACAACATCTCTCATGTTTCATATTTCATGGAGTTTATCACTCCTCAGGTTCTGTGGATTAGTTGAAAAAAATAACAAAACATCCTCAGAAGTAGCTTTGAGAAAAATAAAGCTACCTCAACTGTTGGTTGTTTTGTTGGAAGTTCAGAAAAGAGTTGTAAAAGATTTTTCTTATGTCTGTTACACATTTCACCAGTCATCTGGCTTTTAATTGGTCTGTTTCTTTAGTCTTGGTATCTTTTCACTTTTTTATTACTCTTTGAAATTCACAAATTATAGCAGTCATGCAGAAGCAGGGAATGAGAGAGGTCTGGTTTACTAAATTTTCTGAGTTAAAACTTGTTAATAAAGTAACAAATGACTGTAGAGCCTCCTAAAGATACATTTCTCTATAGACATCTTTAGAATTAAATCTGAACAAGTAAATACCTGATCTGAAGCTCGTTCCTCAGACTGAGGGAAACCCTTTTTCAAATTTGTGAGATTATAATGGATTTTAAATATGTCTTTTGGTTTCTCATGGGGATATACATACCATTTTGGTTAACGGTTTGATTTTAGTCACTCCTAAGCAGTAGTCCAACTGTAATTTAGCTAGATTTTCCATCTTTATACTATTTAAGGGAAGAAATTCTGTAGGGAAACTGTAACAAAAGAAGCTAGAATTGCTTTAGAGATAGATGCAATACTATTTACATCTGGCAAGATGTAAACAGAAGTGCAAAGGAAGTATTACTGCCATTTTGAAAGACATTGAGTTTTAATCTAGAATACTATGTGTAACTGACCATCGATAATCAAGATGGTTGAACTCGTGCTGAGTAGGAGGAGGTTCTAGGAATGAACAGTCTATTTAATAAGAAAGACACTAAAGGCACTTGGCTGTGCAGGATGAAAGCGAAAAGGGGAAATTACTGTTTTCCATAAAAATATCACAGGAGAGATATTCTGGGGTGGGATCTAGGTTACTGAGGATAAAGGATAGAGCAAGTAAAAGGACATCAATTGAAGCAGGTTTCTGCCTGCAAAAGCAGCAAGATAAGAAATATTCCAGTATGACAAGTAGTGGTAAAAACCCTTCCTTCTTCTAGTATCTTTTCCTCATCTGGATAATTTAAGAATAAAAGCATATGAAACACTGCCTGAAGCAGCAAGGACTTGATCACTCAGGAATCTTTTCCATTTGAGTTTGGAACTTCCACTTAAGCTCATCCAGCAGGTCAGGGGAGGTGCTTCTATCCCTCTAATTGCTCTCATGAAACCCCACCTGGAGTACTGCATCCACCTCTGGGGGCCCCCAACATAAGAAGGGCATGAGCCTGTTGGAGCCAGTCCAGAGGAGGGCCACAAAGATGATTGGAGAGCTGGAGCACCTCTCCTATGAAGACACGCTGAGAGAGTTGGGGTTCTTCAGCCTGGAGAAGAGAAGGCTCAGGGAAGACCTTATAGCAGCCTACCAGTACCTACAGGGAGCCTACAGGAGAGATGGGGAGGGACTCTTTATCAGGAGTGTAGTGTTAGGACAAGGGGTAGTGCCTCCAAACTGGAAAAGGGAACATTTAGATTAGCTATTAGGAAGAAATTCTTTACTGTGATGAGGCACTGGAACAGGTTGCCTAGAGAAGTTGCGGATGCCCCATCCCTGGAAGTGTTCAAGGCCAGGCTGGATGGGGCTTTGAGCAACCTGGTCTAGCAGAAGGTCTCCCTGCCCGTGGCAATATGGTTGGAACATGATGATCTTTAAGGTCCCTTCCAACCCAAACCATTCCATGATTCCTACACACTGTCCATGGCTTACTGTGTTACCATGTAAGCTGCTTGTAGGTAGGGTAACCTCATTTTAAAATCAATTTATCTGTTTCTCTATTTTCTGTATCTAAAGGTAAGGTGTAGAAGACTTTCAGAGAATTATCACTAGAAATAGTAATTGGAAGTCTTACTTGTTACTACTGTGCTTCTTGTTATTGGGAAGCTGCCAAGATATCCATAAGCCCCCTTAAAAAATAAAACAAAAAAACCAAACATACAAAAAAAAGTCAAAACATAAAGCCCCACCCAAAACAGCAAACCAAGTTAGACTTGCTTCATGCCTCTGATGTGAAGAGTTTGAGTAATGATAATTTAGGCAGCCGTACTTAAAGGTCTGTCCCTAAATATTCTATACTGTCTGTGGAGATTTTCAGAGGCGCATGCTGCTATTTCCTAATTCAGTAATTCCTAGGAATTTACCAAAGATGGATCCCACTGTGTTTGTCACTACTGTTAGACTAAGAAGGAGTCCCACTAATGAAGAGCTTTCAGTCTGCCTAGACAAATCAGATATGGAGTAACAGGACAGGATGCACAGAACTGCATCTTGTAGATTTAATAGCAAAACTGTTTTTTGCAAATGAAGTTGTTTGAAAGAGATTCAATGAGGAGAGGACTAACTAGAAGGAGCAAAACAAAAGCAAAAGATTTTGTCTAGGATTTAATACACAGAAGAGGGAGGCAAGGGGGTGGAAAAGCCAGGGGAATGGAACAGTTCAAATTAGAGAATAACTAGAGCAAAAGGTAGTGGGAAAAGAATAAAAAAAAAAAAAAAAAGATGGCACATGGTTGGAGCAAGCTGTTCTGATGTGGGCAATGCCAGGAAAATATGCAAGAGTCCGCCTATTGTCTCTAGAAAGCTGAATGAGCACCACAAAAGGAGTGTGCTGACCCCACTTCCTGGCTTCTTCCTAGCATTTCTTTTCTCAAGAGCAAGGAGAAAGAAAACCTCCCAAAACAGTTCATTCAAAATGATTCATTTTGAGCACTTACCAGCAAAGTTTAATTGTCATTGTATAAAACATCATCAAAATGAAGAGAAACCGTGAGAGAAACCCTCTTTGCTTCTTGTTGCAAAGTGCTCCACAATGAGCTGGAATGAATGTCTGAGCATCTGGGGGAAAAAAAGAGGGAAGAAAATGATGAGAGATAAGGGAAAGAAAGAAAGAACAAAGTTGTAATAGTCATAGAGAAGCTTTGATGGGAGAAACTTGTTATGCTACCTGAAGTTTGGCAGAGAAAATGTGAGCTCTTGAAGTGCTGTTGTGACCCCAAATAAATTTCAGCTGCATGCAAAGGTTGATACTGCATCCTTCTTCATCGGTGTAATTTTTTTAATAAGATCACAATGCAAGCTGTTTTCCCTCCATTGTTTTTAAACCCTATTGTGAAATCACAGTCTAAAAGTTATTCTGGCACGTGATAAGGTGCTGAAAAGTTTTGTAGCTTATTTTAGATATGATGAGGACAGAGGTCTGTCACAGCCAAATTTTAGAGCTTCATGTCATAGCTCATCATACCCTAAAAGTAGCCTAATGAAAGTGTCTTTAAGAAAGCCCAAATATCTAAGAGGAACAGATGGCAGTTTCCATTCTTAGTCTATGTCCATTAAATAGATTTCACATATATCCCCAAGGCTTATATCTGTTGTGCATAAAGCCATGAGCAGAACACTGCAATGTTGGATGTCTGTCCTCTTGTGCCTTCTTATATGTGAAATTCAGTTACAGTGTACTCTTAAATAAGTGATTATTAGTGTCTAGAGATATTGTTGCTTTCTGTGATATGAAGATGCTGCAGTGTTTCGAGAACGAGTTTTGAGTATTTCAAACAAGTGATTGTTCAGTGAAATAAGATTTACGTGAACCTTAAGAAATTTGTTTCTGCTCAAAATATAGGAATTATCCCATTAAAAAGGGGTGCAAATCTAAGTTCTCACAGCAAGCAAAAAATGCAAGAATCTAGAAATTAGTATGATGCCTTTTCTATTGATTATGAATTTTGAAATGTCAGCTGTCATCAGAATGTGGGATGAATCAGATGACTGCTGTGGCAATTTGGTTCACACCTCTAGTGGCCTTACCAAACAATCCAGGTACATTTTTGCATTATATTGAATAGTAAATTTATTTATCTGAGTGGTGAACTTTTAAGTTAGTATGAAACTTATGGTATGCTTCAGTTCTAATTACCATTTAGACAACTTAGGGGGACTTCAAGAGCTGCTGACACTGGTTGGTTTTAGATTCTTGCAAGTTTTCACCTGAAGTGAAATGATTAAATAAGACACTTGAATGTTTCCTAAAATGGATCTTTGTTCTGTCTCTTGGAAACTCAAATGTAGGTGTCACCGTTGCAGCCCTTCCCTTTAGCAAATACTTTCCTTATGGGGTAAGGCATTAACTGTCATGGATGAAGCTGGGAAAGCTGGGACAAGAAAGCACAGGATTTTCATTGGGATAGTGTATTGGTTTTCTGTTCAAACCAGTCTTAATTAAGTCAGTGGTTAATCTACTGTTAATTTCTGCTATTAAGTTGGGTTCTTTCCTCTTCATGGGCCAAATTCGTATATAAAATTGAAATTATGAGTAGCATAAAACTTCTATCATATAAATTTTAGTTTTATTATGTTTTTACGCTTGCCTTTATTAAATGTAAGCATGCTCATTTCTGGCTTGATGGCTTGGCTGCTCAGCTTGATACTGTGTTTTTCCTTAGCTGGTGTTGATAAACTTCTTGTCCCAATCAGAAAGCATGAGATGTTTAAAATTATTCCAACAATTATTCCGTAAAACATTTATCTGTTCTGACATACTAGGTTTTTATCTATTTGGTCTGTATGGATATAATTGGATGCAGAAGGTATAAGAAAGAGGAGAAATTTTCTGAGCAATTAGGAATTGTTACTATACTGGGCTTTATCATAGGACTATGAAGCAGAAGGTTACAGTGAAATGTTTTCCTTTTGTTTACACTCATTGTTTACATTTAATTCTGGAAGAATTAGGTTTGTAAGTTCAGGACCCGTGAAGTATCTTCTGTGCTGAATTGCTGAGAAATGCCAGATTGAAGTCTAGAGGACCAAACTCCACATCCTATCTACTCAGTAAATTAACAGTCAATTAAAGTCAATTCAGTAAATTAAAGATTTGTTTGGTCCATTATATTCTTATGATGTTAATTCTACCTGGTAGAGAGAGATTTCAAGGTCTCAGCTTATGGTACCTGTTAGTGATTGTTAGTTCTCAGCTTTATTTTGCTCTACTTGTGACTGGAGTTTAATAATCAGTTATATTAATTTGCTTTTGAAATAATTTGAAAATACCTAAGTTATCTAGGTATTTTTCAACACGTGATAATGTTGTGGTTCAGGCTTAACATAACAGAGCTAGAAGCCTGAAGCAAAACCACGTGTTTTTTATCCAGAAGGGTCTTTAAACGTATTTTGTATGTCCCCTTCCATTGCATTCTATTTTTTTTTTTCCTTTATGAGGGATTTGTTATTGAATGTTAATGATGCTAAGTAGTTTTATACAATAGAACCAGCCTTCATTTTAGCATCCTATTTATGGAGCAAGGGTCTGTTGATAAGGATTATTTTGGTATGAGCCTGGATATGTAATAGTGGAGGGAAAAAGATCAGTATTGAGTGGGGCTGACCTGTATAATTCAAGAAAACGCCTAAGTCTGCATCTAGCATATGAGAAGTCCTAAGAAAATCAATAAGGCTACTTAAAGGCTCATATTTATATGTTTTTTTGAACTGAAGCAAATGTCACTCATGTCAGTACAAACAAATGAAGATCTTTAATGTTTGCTGTTTATTCGTTCCTGTGTTTTTCTTTCCTCCCCATGTCTGTGCTCCTTTTTCATTTGATACTGTATATGACTGCTATCTTAGTTTCAGTATTTAAATGGTCATGATAGGCTAGACTGAATTTCTGACTAAGGTTCAGTCTTGGTTTGGCACAAGGCAAATACTGTCCCCAGTAGGTTGAAGTGACTTTGTAAAACATCTGGTCAGTTCTTTCCTTCTTTTGGATGCAGTTTTGCCTTTGAGAACTGGAAGTTGCATCTGAAATACAACTGTGTAAATTTCATTCTTTCACCTAAAATACATTTAATTAGATATCATTCACGGGTTTAAACCTTAGATGACTTGTGTTTTTGTATAGTGGGTCCTTCTTTTGAAACTCTGTATATGGTTATGTTACAACACAAATATTGTGGTGTTTGTCACTTGAGGGAAGTTGAAACTAGGATTTTATTGTTGGTATGTTCTTTCTGAAGATGATGGTATGAGAGGGAGGGAATAATCTTTTTCTTGCATAACAGTCCATGAGACAGTCCAGAGAGAAGCAGCATTCCTGGAGTGCTTCTAATTATTTATTCTATAGGCCTAGAGAATAGAGGCTAATCTTCAATTAGTAAAAAGCAAAATTTTTCCACTGACGTAACTGCTGATTGAAATTCTTATATTTCTTTTTATTCTACCAACCAAGAATCTGGCGCGTAAAATCTGCCAAGCTTGATGGATGCATTGTGTGTATTTACACACTATATTTGGCTTGTAGACATCGTGATGAGTGAGCACAAAAGCAGTCATGTGGGAATAGCAATAACAAAGTGATCTCCAAGTTGATTATGGAAAATATAAAAAGGCCTAAGTGGTGAGGATTTAAAATGTGTGTTGGTATGTAGTTAGCATGCTTCCACAGCTTCTGTGGACTGATAAGAAAAAGTGAAGGAAAACAAAGGGTAAAGAAGGGGCAGCCACAGAAGGGAAAAGCTGAAAGGTAACTTCTAAATTTAGGCATTAGCTGAAGTGCTTAAGGCTGGAGTCAGTGAACACTTGCAGTGTGCAGGGCTGTTTATTCCCACTCTTGTGCCACAGCCACCTCCTGCAGCTGCATGTAAATAGGATCAGGCCACCCACTTGGCTGAAGGGGCCTGTGTCTTCTGAGTCCAGTCACAGATGGTGTTCACAGAATTTGGGCCACTGGTTAGGAGATCTGTCCAACAGTTTGTAGTAGGTGCAGTTCAGTTCAACCAGCTCTAGCTATATGCTACTTAACAAAATATCTGCATGATTTGCAATAGGTTTTTACATTTTTGCCCTCGTATCTTGTGACTGGTTACCAGATTCTGAATACAAAGACAATCAAGACATGAATAATCTTCCTTCAACAGAGACTGGTGCAATGTGTCTCTAAAAATCCAGCATTATTTCTTAAAATAATCAGTGTTAATATGCTCATTGTAGTGTGTGGAGTGCGTATCACTGAGTGTGTGGAATCATGTTGAAAATACATTTTTGTCAGGGAGGCGCTGGAAGCAGCTTTTCAGTTTAAACATCACGCTAGCTGCTCTGTCACATAGTCAGAAATGCTCAGATAAAGCTCTGTACCTGGAGCCCAAGGCTGCATATCTAGAGAAAAATAATACCATAAATCTGAATTTACCTGTATTCACTGCAGACCTAATTCACAGCATAGTCTTTCAGCATCCCAAGATTTTGTTCCTGGAGATCAAATTCTTCATGACCAAAATTCAAAAAGCAGAATTGCAAATGTCAGCAAAGAGCTTTTGTAGTGTGCACTCGGGTGCATGCACGTATACAAATGCATATGCACATACCTCACTAGCTGAGATTGTCAGTGTTAGAGGATTGTTACAGAGCTATTGTGTGATATTTGTGATATTTTGTGATATTTGTGATATTTTCAATTAGATGCTAATAATCTAGCTGCTTTTGTGTACTTAGTTTGAGTTCACAGTCCATTTTAAATTCAGTTTCATCTGCTCTCCATTTCACTTTTAACCATTGTGTTCTGTCATGAATTTACTTTAATGGGTCAAATATTTTATTTAAAATTGAAATCAACAGCATAGGTATATGGTAGCTAGCAGATTTGATAGCTTCTCATACTGAAAGAATTGGATGCAATTAATTACAAACTAAATATTGCGGTTTACCTTTTCCTTTACTGGATATACCATGTCATTATCCAAATACGCTGCATGCCTTTATGCTCTCGAGTCTGATCTCAAATAAAATTGTAGCACTTGATCTCTCAAATCCTTACCATTGACTGCAAGGGGAATATCCAAATATACTGCTAAGGTGTGCTGTACATTCTCTTTTTTTAGGACACTTCTCTGAACCCAGAGAAGAGAGTTTGTTCTGCATGTTTTTGAAATAGAAATTATACCCTGTCTAGAAGCATATTTCTTAATCCCTTTCAGAAACAAGAGCTGGAGCTGTGGTTCTGTTGGGGAGCTAAAGAGAAGATGGTCTTAACCAGCATGACAGCTAGTGAGTAGATTTGAGGAAGAAGAGTGGTAGAAGTGACATGATCTAGAAGTGAAGGGCTTGAAGGTGTTGTGGTGAAAGCCTCAACTGGAAGCACTGGTCTGAGAAAGATGTTAGGTTTTGAATGGATATTAAGACTCTAAGGTCTTAATAGGACAAAGGAGGAGCTGGAACTCAGTGAGGAGCTGTGGTCCTTCAGGGCAGGGATTAATGGTTCCAGGGCTTCTGGATTAAGAAAGAGAGAGGGGTCACAAGAGAGTATCTTCAACTAGGGCCCTGGTGTAGGAACAGGAGTCATGCACCTTTCCCAGTCCACTCTTCTCTTTATTCTTTTTTTCTCTCCTGTGTTTGAAATACAGCAGCCTTATGACAAAGATAGCCTTTACTCATCTTTCATGTCTTGATTGTCTCATACAAATCATTGCAGTGTTTTCTTGTCACATTTCTGCCCTTTAATGGTGTGTAAATGCATATGTTGTAGAGACACTCAAGTGCATATGACCTGGATTTTATTTAGTGTATTACTCCAGATTGAGACAAACTGGAGTGAGTAATGTACTACAGTTTATTATTTTAATATGGTGTGAAGTTTGAACTATCAAAAGAACTTTCATTTTATACTTGTGTAATCATTACAGCTAAACTTTTCAACAGACAAAGCTATACATTTTTGCCAATAACCCCAAGTTTATTCAAGATACAGACATCTAGCTTCTGCCTATTTTCACTGCCCTAGCCCTTTTTCTTCTCTAATTAACCCAGATGCTAAACTAAGAGTATCTCTGTTTCCCTCAGAGGGAAAAAAATGGTGTGAGGTCAGAAACAAACCTTGTCATTTTCTGACCAAAAAACTGTCAAAGATGAAGAAGAATCCTTAGCATGGGACAGAATTCACTTGCAATCGCTAAATGCAAGTCATGTAGCTGAGGTCAGAAGAGTCTTATTATTGAGGTCAAGGTCTGTTATTTGGTAGAATACCATTATACTGCTTACCACATTTCTGATAGCTTCGAGGAGCTTGAATCTCAGCTCTGACCCTTTTCTCTCTCTGTAACTTTATAGAAATCATATAACATTACTTTTGGTTTTCTCGGTCTGTGTGAGGTAGGTTTGAGGATATTTAACTGTGTAACTGAAGAGGGTAGCCTGTGTTGGCATTAACCAGATGAAATACTTCGAGCACCAGGAAATCAGGGAAGGGAAGGACATTTCATCCAACAGGTGTAAGGTTATCTGGTAATCATTTTGAGCATTTGAGCATTGAGGTTTTAATCACCATGCTACATTTGTTCTGGTTTGCTTTGTTAATATATCATTTCTGCAGAATAAATTGTCACCATGTCTGATCTTTCTTAAGGTCTGTGAATGACCTTCTCTCCTGGAAGTTTTTGTTATACCTTATTTTAAAAACCTCTTTGTGGGTCATGTTGGAACAAAAATGAGAGCTAAATTTAGCTTTTACCGATAGAAATTGGGGCTTGCAAACTCAAACTTTTGCACAGAAGGTTTGACTAAGCACTGGAACTTTGCTGTTGTGCCAAAGCAAAAGGGAAGATTATGAAGGCAAAATCACTTAGTTCAGAAACTTGGTGATTGACTTTTTTAACTTCTGAGCTTGGTGCTGAGTTTTTGAGTGGGTAGGGAAATATATGCAGGGTGTGTTGGCAGAATCAGTTCATTATTAAAGGGAAATCTAAACTCTGAAAACAACACTTTTAACTAGTGCCCTAGCTAGATGAAATGTCTTTGCGGCAGAACACAAAGTACTTACTATTTGGTTAAACAAAAGACTAGGAAATATATTAACAGATAATATCTGTTTGTATAGCAGTTTTGCTAACTGGATTGCATTTGGCTTCTGTTTCATAATCAAACCCAAATTATAAAATGGCAGGACCTGTGTAGTCACATTCCTTGTTTAGAGCTAGTGCTGTAGCCTGTTGAATGGTGTGCGGATTGAAAGGTGAAGAGCAAGTTCAGCCCAACAGTGAGGACAAGCTTCCTTACCACGAGGCACCTTCCCTCTGACAAGGGCCCTTTTAAGAGGGAAATGAGTTTCATTTTGTCCAGCAAATTTGCCTTGCTACTTTATTTGAATAAGTAAATGATTTTAACCTGTGGAACAGGAGGAAGAGCCCAGCTTTTTTGCATAGCTTGATGGTATCTGTACCCAAATGTATCTATAGAGCAATGACCCCCATCCACAGCTCTTCCTGCATTATACTTTAAGATAGAGCTTCTAGCAACTTCTGGAATCTGCATTTATAATACATAGATATAACATTTTACCGTAGCTCAGACCAAAATAATTACCTCATAAACAAGCATGTATGTGTTGGGCTGGATCAGGGCCCTAATCTCCAATATAATATGTGAAGCTTCTTGAACTTGGAGATATTGGAGATATTCAAAACCTGCATGAACAACGTCCTGATCGACCTGCTTTGACCCTGCTTGACAAGGGATCTACATGATTTCCAGATCATCTCAGCCCTTCATGACTCTGTGACAGAGTTACCTTTTTGGCAGGTTTTACTTGCCAAAGACAAAGATAGGAAGAATAGAAATGAAGTAAATGCTTTCCAGTGAGGCAGCAATTTGAGTATTCTCTAAATACCTATTACAGCTGTCCTAAATCTGGTTTGTA
Source organism: Calidris pugnax (assembly GCF_001431845.1). Taxonomy (NCBI): domain Eukaryota; kingdom Metazoa; phylum Chordata; class Aves; order Charadriiformes; family Scolopacidae; genus Calidris; species Calidris pugnax. The sequence continues at coordinate 22,108,880 of NW_015090922.1, forward strand.
TGATTCACAGTAAAAGTGGCAGAAGTTGGGGGCACTTATTAGAAGTGCCATTTGGGTAAGTTGAAAATTTCATCTGTTTACCTAAAGACAGAATTAGGAAACATGTTTGACTTGCCTTTATTTTTAAGATTCCTTTATTGAGTGCAGAGAGGAGCTTTACCTGCTGCAATTTAAGGAAATCTAGCAGTGAGGCAGTATGCTGAATCCAACACATCATTTCCATGAAGCAGAGGAGCATATTTTGAGCTGTCAGTATACTATAATGTTTGCTTAGCTTCTTGGGCCCATGTGAATATATGTTATACAATTTGCAAGTGTTTTGAATAATATAGACAATAAGATCAAGGAGCCTTCCAAAAAGAACAGGAAATTAAAAGGGCATAATTCTTTTCTTAACCACTGGATGCTAGTTAAACAAAAGCAGAAAAATTAGGTAGCTTAGAGCTGTTGAAAAGGGAGAGGTCTTATACAGAGACTGCAATGTAATAAAATGTCAGCTGTAAAAGCAGAGCTAAGAGAATGCCAGGGAGTATATGTCTTGCCACGTTGCTTAGAGAGAAGAAATTAAATGCAAAGATGAGAGTGGCAAAGCAAGAAGAGATTATTTCATTCTTCCCATCCTCACCTTAAGGATGGATTCCCACTGACTGTGTTTATAAAAAGTAAGCCTTTTCACGTTTAAGCTAATTTTGCAGAGCTTCAAAAGCTTAATTGGCTTTGCTGCATTAACAGTAGGTCATTTCCGCACTTTATTGTTTCGGGAAGTGTGGAGCATGACTGTCAGCAACTTCAGAGAGAGTTGCAGTGTGGCACACCGCTGAGAGCCTCTGGGAGCAGATGTTGAACCACAGGTCCAAAACTTGACATTCTTTACAATTTGGAACTTTTTAATAAAGAAAATGCTTTTGTTAAGTGGTTATTTTTTCCTTATCTATTCTCAGGGTTGCTCTTGTGGAAAATATTCCTGAAGGGATCAACTATTCAGACAGTGCACCATCCCATTTGTCTCTTTTCCAAGGCTGGATGAATTTGCTTAATATGGCTGAAAAGTCTGTTGACATAGTATCTTCCCAGTGGGACCTCAATCACAGTCATCCATCAGCATGCCAGGTATGTTCTAGTCTAAGAAAAGAGTGGGACTTTAACAACCTGTTCTTGTTGTTTCAGTACTATTTTATTATATACAGTCCTTCCCTGTGGCAGGTCTATTTGTTTGGATAGTCTGAAAAAACATTTTCATATGGTGATTTTCCTTGCCAATACAATAGTTTCTGAAAGCGGTGGCACAGTCGGACTAGATAACATATCCAACACATATTCATATCGCTTCCATCTTAGGGAAGAATGTCATTGTGTAATCTTAAGAAACCTGCAAAATTGTATCTATATTAACACATGCATAATTAGAAAATAAGTGTATAGATTTATGGATATTTGCAATTTAGTGCAACTGATGAGGAAAAGAGCAGGCACGTGGATTAATTCTACAGCCAAATAGATGGATAGAATTACACTCATAAAGAACATTGTATGAGACGATTTCTTATACCTTTTCAAAAGGAATCTTGGAAAGCACCAGTATTTGAGACTTCTGCAATTAAGAGCAATAGGAAAAATCATAAATCATGGTGAATGAGGCAGACATGCATTACAATGTTGCTGTGCCAACAAGTACTTTATTCTTGAGAGGAATCCTCTTAGAAATATGGTAAGGGCAGGTTTCCACTTAGTATCACGTGTGAAACTAAGATGTCAAAGAATTGATAGGCTGAGAGTATCTCCTCTTTTCCACCAAATGGATTCTTTGCTGAAAGAGTCAGCTCAGCTGACATGAAATGGGGTTAAAATACAGCCAAGTAACTGTAAGGAATCAACTTGGTTATACTATGTCATGAACTCTTCGCTTTCCTCTCAAGTTCTGTTGACACTGTGCAGTAAAAAAACGCCTTTCAGTAGGTGATAAGGCAGAGATGGGTATTCTGAGCAACTAAAGATCATACTGCAAATAGCCTGTGTTTTCAAGTGATGAACTGGATTCTTTTGAAAGAAGCTGTAGCCTAGTTGAAAGGCATACATTAACTGCTCTTCAGAATAAATCTACTATGTGTCCATTTAAGAGTGAAAGTCTGAGGTTGAGCAGCCAAATGGAAAATGTAATGCAAGATCTTCCTATTAGAATGCTTATAAATATTGGAAAATAGTTTATGAATAAATTTGAGTATCAAAATATTGAGATTTTTCACAATGTAATTATGCAGCTAAGCTTTATTTAAATTTATTGCCTAAGAAACTTCAAACCCATGTTACTGTCATTAAAGCAGATGAATTCAAAGAGATAGTGCCCTAGATGTTTTTTAGGTTGTGCATGAGTTGGTATGTGAATGAATCTTTTAAAAATGTTTTGTCTGAAAAAAATTCAACATGTCATTTGCTTCAAAACCAGCAGAGCCTAACAAATCCCAAGCAGAGGACAAAAATAGCAAACTGAAAATTGGGATTTCAGTAGTTAAGCATCAAATCCATTCTCATGCAAAGTAAAAACTGTGAGATATTGCCAAATTTCAGAGCGGGGAAAGGAAGAGACATGGAAGATCTGGATTTGCTCTTTCATCCTCAAATGCACTGTTAAAGCCAGAAAAATGAAATGTTTCTCATAATGTTCTATTCTAGTAATCTATTTCTGCCTGCTAGTAGTCTTACAAAAGTGAGTAATTACTTCTGTTTAAAGGCAATTAATATTCCAGTCATTTCCTCATTTGTATAGCAGTGTGGGCTGAACAGCTGATCAATCTTTCTGTCAAGCTTGTCTATTCATCCTAAAACACTATAATGTTATTGGCCAGTCTAATTGCTAAAGAAATTGCCAAGAGTCAGTGTTTCTTAGCAAATCGCTGGCGCAGACAATGTACACAAAGCTTAGTGTGTGAAAGGGAGGGGAGAAAACTTGTATCCTTACATCTGCTTTCTCCACTTGTAAAATGAAAGTGAAATTTCACAAGAGCTTCAACAGTTGTAATCCAGTAGTTTTCTGAAGTACAAGTCGAATGTCCTCAAGTCTTTACAATTTGAGTTCTGGGATATATGCCCCAAAATAGCAGAAATATTTATGAAAGGTAAGGGGGTGAGATGTAAAACTTCCAGGTAGATTGGTGCTTAGTGAGTAAGTTCTAGTTGTTCCTTGAATTAGTCTTGTTATATCATAAAATAAGGACATAACCATTTTCCATATGGACCCACATCCTGCTCTATAACTAGCAATTTCCATTTTATGAATATTCAAGGCATATTGCAAAGCAAGGTTCTCTACAAGAGCACTTCAACAGACATGGATTTTTGAAGGAGAAAACCTGAGTAGGCTAGACTGCTTTTTCTTAATTAGTTACAAGGTTTAGCTATGTTCTTTGTATATGTGTTTGTATAGTTACATACACACATGCATACAAATATATAGACACACGTGTCCATTATACATATTGAAGAAAAATACAGCAGGAAATTCTGCAATTTTATATATACCCATACATATATATACCCAATATACCTATCAATTTTATCCATTTTGTCCAAATGTATATTGGACATATATAGAGATACGTGCATATGCATATATAAAACTGCAGATTTTCCTTCTGTATTTTTCTTTCTTTTGTTTTGGGGTATGTTACCTAGTGTCCTTGGCAGCTGCTTGTCCATGTTTTGTTGTTATAAAGCTAAATAAACAGTCATTCCTGCCTGAGCTGTTGTGGTCACCAGTGCTTTGCTCAGCTGCCGGAGTTCATGAGTCTTGTTAAATTGGAGTCTTCAAATGCAAACACATGATGCTACAATGTTGCATGTACTCCCACAGTTTAGGTGGTCAAGTAAACAAATAGTTGTTTGGCAAAATACTGAGTAGGCTTTCTACACCTGTTTTGCTCATCCAAAAGAAAACCATGTGTTTTGGCAACTTAGTGATGTCATCTGTGTGCATTTTCAAGATCGCAGGGTAGTTGTCATACGGAGGCTTTGAGGCTTTTGCGGAATGTTAATCTGTGACTTCTCCTGTGGCAATCCGATGTTTAGAGCTATCAGAGGACAATGGAAACAGAATTTTTGAAGATAGCTTTTAATTCATCTGCAGTAAAGGGAGGAGTGAACATAAAATCATGCCAATTTCATTATTTTCACAATTCATTTCTTCTGGCTCATCTCATGTTTAGAAACTCTAATTTAAAGTAACCTTTCATGGTTCCAGCAAGTCTTTCCTCTCAAATTTCATTTTAAGCTTAACAAATAAGAATTAATGCCATCATGGTTTATTTGTATTGCCTCAGTTATGACACAGAAATCATCATAATCAAGCACATCTTTACACAAACACCTCTTCAGGTGATGGCATTTCCCCGATGCAGGTAGTACAGACTAAGGCATAGAGAAGAAATAAAAAAAAAAAAGTTTTGAAAGTGAAAGTAATTTTTAACACTGACTGAAATTCCAAAAATTGACATTACTCCCTTTTCATTTGTTATTTTGCTAGAAGAATTTGAGGAGAGCACTTGAGTTTCTTGGTTCTGCATTAAATGGCAGAAATTAAATTTAAGGTTTCTTAATTTGTTTACTCTATTGGTTTCTGCCAGCATGATACAATTTTTAGTAATGTTTTATAGATACACACAAAGGCTTGATCATGGGACAACTTTAAAAAATATTATTAAAATTATACAGAAAAAAACTAGAAGAAAATTCTGGAAGTAACCAGTTTTATTTCTGTGGAAAGAAGATAAGAGTTGTCTGACTGCAGGAATCTAAGTTACTGAAGAGCATGCTATTTCCATTTTAGAGTACTGCAGTAAATACAGAATTTTTGTGTTCATACCTCCCCTATTTTATTTTTAATGAGGAATAATAAAATATATATGCTGATAAAGACAACAGCAGGCAAAGGAAATCAGCCAGGCTAGAATCAGTCTGCCCTAGTGACTGCTAAGAAATTGCTTTTGGGGGAAATTTCAGGGCCTTTTGGTGCTGATAATGCTGGCTTTTTTTAAATTCACCAGATAGTTGTGGCAGGTACAGTTGGGATTGATGTTTCAGGTGTATGGTAGTTTAAAGTTACCATGAGAATGTCAGTTTATTCAAGTGATATATACTTTTTACATCCTATTTTGCCACTTCCAGTAGGATATTTGAAACAGCCCGGTGAAAAGTGTGAGAGAATGTTTTATCAAAATAGGCAGGTTTCTAGTGGTATTGTTTGTTAAAATGCAGGTATGGGATAAGGTAGCACTCTGCAGTCTCATAGCACTTGGCTGCTGCTGTTTCTCAGTCCTCAGAAGCTGAGTATATAGAGATGATTCTGATCACTGTCATGTAGTCACGCCGCAGCCTGGTACTGTCTCGCAGAGGGAATGCGGTCTGAATGACAGCACGAGGGTTTGTATTCAACACAAGCATTTCAAATGTGCTGACAGCAGTGACAAAACTCTTCAGACCTTCTGTCCTGTCTTTTTCCTTTTCACAGAACAAAACAGTAAAATTGCAAGTAAACATGTCAGAAAGTATAGAAACTGGATTCCAAATTAATATTAATGGAGAAGAAGACCGGGTTCTTTAGCAATGAAGGAAGAATTTCTAGTACCCTTCTTTACTATAGTACATACAGATTTTTAAAAACAAGTTGTGAATTTTTCATAGTTGTTTAGTGTCTGGACTAAGCCTTGGTGAGCATATGAATGCCTGCTCGGGGATGATGCAGCAAGAGATGAGACAGAGGGAATTTTTTGCACTTCTGGCACCAGGCGGTGTTTTTTTGTATACCTCTATAAGCACACATATTTGTGGTGACTGCACTCCTAGTCTTAACCATCACTACTTAAAGATGCTTTAAATGTTTTATCAATTTGAGGTTTCACCATAATTGGACAAAAAAGGATATTATAAATGCACAGCTTGTGGTGTCCCTGATGGGAGGAGAGGTGTATTTTCAGTGAGGATGTCTTGGAATGCAGGGCTTCACTCCAGGTGATCTATTCACCCACAGAATGGACCATTCAGCTGGCAGCATGGCCTGGAAGAGGAAGACAGTTGGTCCATCAGGGATGCTGTCTTGGTCACAGCAGGGCATACTAGGATCAGGTAAAACTCAGGAAACACTGGCATGTTCTTTTTTGTCCAAGTTAAAATTAATACAGAAAGTCTAGGCTTGTTTATCAAAGCTTTTGTAAATCATATGTAAATAAATCTTGTGCAGGTAGAAATGAAGTGGTAATATTGTTCAAAAATAATTACATTGGGAAAAAAATGTAAAAAACCATCCCCTGAAACATGTTTTTTCCATGTTTATTTTTGTATGTTACAGCTTTGTACTATGCTTCTAGTCAAAATAATTTTTTACAGATAACCCAAACAAAAAAACATGTGCCTGTTTGTCTTTTGACCCAGTAAATTAAATCAGCTCATAGAACCTTTCCAAATAGCAGTTTCTACATATATATGTAGAATAAAAAAAAAAAAAAAAATTAAAAATTTAGAAACTAAAAAATTCATTTTAAAATATTTATATTTAATTTATTTTTCATGCAAGCCTTTTAAGTCCTTAATTTTCCCTTCTTGGTCTTTGCAGAGATAAAACTAATTAAACTCAAAACTGGTGGTGTCTCCAGTTGGTGAACCCAGAAGAAGTGGGGCCAACAGCTGCCTGAACTCTGGCATGTCAGGAGCCTGTCACCCCAAGGGACTGGGGGACAGGGCAAAGCATGGGCTGGGAACTCAGCAGAGTGATTTCGTGTCCTGGCTTCAGCTGGAGTGTAGCAGTGCCAGTCTGTGCCAGTTGTGGGAGACACCCTCTTGGGGGGACCAGGGCACCCAGGAATACTGGTTAGTGCCCCTCTGCTCCCCCAGGATCACAGTGGAGCTGCTGCATTAACTCTGTGTGCAGCTCCCATCCCCTCCATGCTATTACCTCATTAATTCTTACTTCTGCTAACATCTGCCCTGCTTCTCCTTAAAAAAAACCCAACACAACCACTGATTTGAAAATTAAGGATCCTTTCACCTTCATGATGGTGAGGTAAAGATACTCCTTGAGGGCTGGGTGTGTGAGTGAAAGCATGGGTGTTATTTCTTACATATGGGACCACCTTGTCACTTCAATAAATGCTGAATCTGAGTATAAGAAGCGCTTGGAGCTTCATGCAGAAGCGTGTTTTTGTTTGCCTGTTCTGTTAGCTATTGTCTAATGTTTCCGTTATGGCAGTATTTTGTTGGATACTAAGTTCCTGTGAGCCCTAGGATGAGCAGGGAGCTATGTGGTGGATTTGAGCAAGCAGGCAGGCATATATTGCAAAAGTGAAACATTAAACAGGAGTTTTGTGTTTCCATTGCAGCTTCTGGCTGCTCTGTAATTTTGAGAAAGATATTTTTAGGAGGATGGGTACTCCTGTTTTGTCTTTGGTATTCCTGTTTACGTTCAAAGTAAGTGAATATTAAAAAAGTAAATCTAAAAAATAGGTTTGTACTGTAGACAGGGTGAAGACCTACTTTCTGTGACAGCTTAATGCTTAAATCCCAGCAAGGCTCACAGTGCCACAAGGGCTTCTGTCTATGTTTTCATAGTCCATGCTGTATCAGACTGCATCATCCCAAACTTAAAAAAAAAAAAAAAAATTAAAAATTTAGAAACTAAAAAATTCATTTTAAAATATTTATATTTAATTTATTTTTCATGCAAGCCTTTTAAGTCCTTAATTTTCCCTTCTTGGTCTTTGCAGAGATAAAACTAATTAAACTCAAAACTGGTGGTGTCTCCAGTTGGTGAACCCAGAAGAAGTGGGGCCAACAGCTGCCTGAACTCTGGCATGTCAGGAGCCTGTCACCCCAAGGGACTGGGGGACAGGGCAAAGCATGGGCTGGGAACTCAGCAGAGTGATTTCGTGTCCTGGCTTCAGCTGGAGTGTAGCAGTGCCAGTCTGTGCCAGTTGTGGGAGACACCTTCTTGGGGGGACCAGGGCACCCAGGAATACTGGTTAGTGCCCCTCTGCTCCCCCAGGATCACAGTGGAGCTGCTGCATTAACTCTGTGTGCAGCTCCCATCCCCTCCATGCTATTACCTCATTAATTCTTACTTCTGCTAACATCTGCCCTGCTTCTCCTTAAAAAAAACCCAACACAACCACTGATTTGAAAATTAAGGATCCTTTCACCTTCATGATGGTGAGGTAAAGATACTCCTTGAGGGCTGGGTGTGTGAGTGAAAGCATGGGTGTTATTTCTTACATATGGGACCACCTTGTCACTTCAATAAATGCTGAATCTGAGTATAAGAAGCGCTTGGAGCTTCATGCAGAAGCGTGTTTTTGTTTGCCTGTTCTGTTAGCTATTGTCTAATGTTTCCGTTATGGCAGTATTTTGTTGGATACTAAGTTCCTGTGAGCCCTAGGATGAGCAGGGAGCTATGTGGTGGATTTGAGCAAGCAGGCAGGCATATATTGCAAAAGTGAAACATTAAACAGGAGTTTTGTGTTTCCATTGCAGCTTCTGGCTGCTCTGTAATTTTGAGAAAGATATTTTTAGGAGGATGGGTACTCCTGTTTTGTCTTTGGTATTCCTGTTTACGTTCAAAGTAAGTGAATATTAAAAAAGTAAATCTAAAAAATAGGTTTGTACTGTAGACAGGGTGAAGACCTACTTTCTGTGACAGCTTAATGCTTAAATCCCAGCAAGGCTCACAGTGCCACAAGGGCTTCTGTCTATGTTTTCATAGTCCATGCTGTATCAGACTGCATCATCCCAAACTTCTTTTGCATTGGCCGTTTTTCTAGAATAGGAAAAGATCATTTACAGATTTTTAGAGTAACAGTTTGTACAGAGAATTGCCTAACTGTTTTGTGGAAAGCTTTATCTTCTATGTGTTTGTTTGAAAGTTGATACAACTGTTGCTTTTTTGTTTTAGCTTTACCTTGGATCCAGCATTATATTGAATCTAAAGTGAGCTGTTTAGGCAGGGCAGGCACTTTGTTAGCTGATTAAACCCAAAGGTTTTGTGTATTTGACTACTAATTGTAATTGGTGTCCGCCGTAGTAAGCTAGAATGGCAGTAAGAAAACAGGCTCTGTGCCTATAGAAACACAGCACAGTAGTGGTACATTGAATATTTTATTCTTGACATCCTGTAGTTAGATGCTTCTAACTAAGCATTTTTCTTTAAGTAAAAATATTAAATCTAAAAATTAAACATTTACTATGCATTCAGAAGGTCTACTCTTTCTTTGTTTCTTGGTTGTGGAAAAATGCCGTGATTTAAAATTTTATTTTTCATGTGAAACAAATATCTTGATTTCTGTTTTAACAAGTATTTAGTTCAGTATGAGATTTCCTTTTATTTGTTCTGTGTTAGAAATAAGGTTTAAACAGTAAAGTTATAGCAGTGTAAAAAGGAATAGCATTATTGTTTTCCATCCTGGTATACCTCATCTAAAGAAGAGCATGCAACCACTTGAAAATGTATTGTACTATGGTTAGAACCACTTAAAAAAATCATTCAATATAGAATAAGTAACTCTTTTCCTTACACTTTTAATCCTGATTTAACACAATTTAATTATTTAGAAGAAAGTTATTGTAAAAAATATGGTTATGCAGCATTAAAAAACTGGACACTTAATTGTCTGCATGTCCCCTGTCATCAATAGTATTGCACACTCTGGGAAAAGGAAGAAGCGAGTTTGGCCTTCAAAACAGTATTTCTCCAAGAAAAGCTGAGTCGCTAACCTTCAGCATAGATTTGACCATCTCTAGGAAGACTCAGCAGTTGTGCAATATGGTTTTGTTTTAACTGTGCATTTAACTTGTTGATATGCTGTTTGAACAATTCTGTGTCTTACATTTTCTGCTTTCCTTTAATGTTATTTCCAGGGTCAGCGTCTTTTTGAAAAATTGCTTGAACTGGCATCCCGAAATATTGAGATAAAACTAGTGAGCGATATACTTCCTGTGGAATCAAAGGTATTAAACGACTTGAAAACAAAGGGTAAGACCGAGGTCTTTATGTTATTATGCCATTGACTAATACATAATGTTCCTTTTACTTAAAATGCAGACTCAGATGATGTATAAAATGCAAACTATTGGTTTAGCACTGTTACCTATAACCCCACATCTTTCTCTGGTTCATAGTGATCAAAAATCTGAAACTCTGGTACTGGAGTTGGAGTAGATGCTTGCAGCTGGTCAAAAAGGTGGTGCAGTGATTACATAGGTATTTAAACTCATCATAGCCATTCTAATGGTAGGCAACATAACCTGAGAGACTGCTTTCATACCTTGTGGGACAAGATCATTTCCTCAGTAATGGCAAAATTATTTAATAAAAAACATGTTTATGGTACTGACGATTCTGAAGCACTGGAGTAGACCAGTCAGATTCAGCCAATAGGTTTTCTGTGCTATGTATATTTCTTAGGCACTTGCTTTCCTAATCATTGTTTTGAGGTTTACAATCCCTGTCTGAAGAGGGATTACACACTAGTGCTATGTGACTAAACTTGCTTTATGTAAAACTGTGTGGAAAAATAGCAGAGAGTTTAAGATATGCTGAAAGAAATTAGAATCTTTTAGGAGCTCTAACAATCTCACACTTGTCCTGAATAATAAATGCTAATTATCTCTATAATCTGATGAAAGTATGACTTTTTAAAGGTTGGATACATTTTTCAAAGAGCAAAAAGAAACTATATATTTTCATGGTGATCATTTTTGAAACAGAATACTATATGGATCACAAAGAGAATTCTAAAAAATGAAATAAGCAAAGCAGTTGCTATATGTAGCAGCACTCTAACATTGCATGTCTGTTTAGGGTAAAGAATAAAGAAAAACCTTTTCCAACAAAAATCAGTTTTTATTTGTTTAAATTCCTTGTAATCTCCTGACTAGGCAAGTAAAAGAAAATTACTAATGGAAGTCCTAGTCCCTTAAAGAGATAATCTTTTGATCAAGACTAATATGTTACTTAAATGTAATAACTACAGAGACTTGTCATTTCAGAACACTGCCTATTCCAGGACTTTGATTATTTCAGTTATGTAACCAAAAGTGATAGCCATCCTTTGATAACCAGTAAGAATACATCAGCCTTGTCAGACATCTGTGAAGTAAGGAATTATCTTTTTCTGATTTGTTGAAAAAGAAATAGATGTTTTAATACAATGGCCGTGAAACTGTCTTTGAAAACATGTTTTCTTTTCCCTATGATTCTAACGTCCCAAGTTCCTACCAGTCAGAGATGAGAGGTAGGGCCTGTACCTGACTTGATATACCTGACAATAGATATTTTATCTATCATTTATGAAATACCCAATATCAAAAGCTGTCCTCTTTCAAAAAAAGACAAGCGAAATTTTTAGCTAGAAAAGGGAGAGATATTTGTCATTAACGCTTCCTTCACTTTATGTGAGCATGTCAGACCTGGGAGCTTTTTGAACAAACAGAACAATTTTACTAGCTTCAGTTTTCCTTATGCCTTGTTCAGATTTATAACACAGGAAATTTTAGAGTATTCAAATGAAGTGATCAATATATTTGAGAGCTCTGAGCTACAAGGAATCTGAGAAAATTGCTTTTATATAGTAATTCTTGGGAATTTTGCTGTCATTTTCTTTGAACCTTGTAATTGTCTATATCATTGCGTACTGTTGGCCTTCAAAGGTTAATATTATAACTCACTGATTTTTCTCACTATGAATGAGATTTTTTCTCATTTCATATTTTGTTTTACTAATATCTATAAATTCTGGTATTTTTGTTAGATTGTCCTGATTATTACATTGTGATCGCTAGCTCTGTTGCAAGCCTTTCATCTGCATTTAGGTTTGCTGTTTGTTTTTTATCTCCAGAAAAGCTAGGTAAATCTTTATTTGTTTTTGTGTTCCTGAAAAGAGATGAGTTAGTTTTAACAGTCGATCAGATTTAATTGTCTTAATTTTATGTTGAAATGAGCAGAGCTTTTATGAACAGCAGATTCATGTTCTGCTTGTGTCAATTAGAAGTTAACTGTCAGGCGAGCTTAAAAAAAAAAAAACTACCCCTATTTCCAATAATATTAATAACACAGTAAATAGAAAAAGTAAAAATGTATCTATATTAGCCTTTGTCATGTCTGCTGGAGAAAAAAACCTACTGTTACCTGCTGCCATTGTTTTAGCTGAGGACAAACATACCATTAAGCTTTCCTATTCTATCCCAGAAGATCTGTCTACTAAAAAAATTAATCTCTTCGCTTGTGAGGCACTGGCCACCTGCATCCTCAGGAATCAGTTCAGAATTGATCCTTGAAATGGAACTGTGCATCATCATTTGGACATGTATATTCATGAAAATCGCTAATTTTATTTTTTTTCTGTGCAACTGGTCAGATTTGTCTTAGAAAGTATGCCAGGCACCTTTTTTTAATAGAAATGTTCCTCTTGTGGGAAAGAAAGTGGTAAATACATCAATAGCTCAGCCAAATTTTGAAGCTTCTCAAGATGGAGAACCAGAATACGTTTGGCTGAACGGACCCAAACTCCCACTTGCGGTATCTGTCTGAATTAGGCAGAGTCCAAGCACGATTCTGTCTTTCACCAGCTGATAAACTTAGCTGATTGTTTCTAAGCAGCAAATATGCTTGGAGCCTGAGCCATGGGCAGTAGCCTGGAGTGAGAACAGATGCATTTGGGGCTCTTGGAGTTCTGTGCCTTCCCGAGCCTGCCTTCGCCGGGCTAGGTAAGCACAGGCTAGCCTCTTCCTTCTGAGGCAGACTCTATGTGAGAGCCAGACTGTTTCCAGGTGGTGGGCTGTCCTACTAAACGTGAGAGACGGTTGCTCTTGCAGAGAGCAGGTGGAAGTGCCTTGCCTTTCTTTTCAGCAGACGGGGTGATCAGTACCCCTGAGCTGTGTCCCTATGCTGTGCAGGCTGGTTTCTGGGGTCAGGATGAGGGATAATTTGGTGTCAGCCCCAGGATGTACCAGTTGTTATACTGCCCGGGAACCTTTAAGGATGCTGCAGTTTTGCAGAAAGCAGCTTTGATAGACCTTTTCCAACCCAGGGGTGCATCCTAGAGTCCTCCCTACACATTCTTCCTCTGCAGCAGCCATCCCTGATTAACAGAGGAGACAGTTGAAAACTGACTTCAGATTTGAACTGATGGGGTAAGATAAAGGATAGCTTATGTGGATGGGAGAGCAGAATTGAACTGATGTAGAGTAAAATAAAATTAATAATTTACAGTTGCGATATTAGTTCAGATATCTGAGCTAGCTGTGAACCTTGAGGTTTGTCACTACTGTTAAACCTTTTTTTTGGTCATGTCTTTGTTATACTGACTCACTTGAGTTAACTGTAAAACAGGGTATCTTGATTACAGAAGTAGTCTAGCAGCTGCAGCTTGAAACATGGATTGATTTACTGTGCTAACACATAACATACCTAAAGCTGGGGTGATAGGAGCCTCTGAGTGCTGAGATAATGTACATTTGGTAATAATTGTTGCGCTGTGGGAGTGTTTTTTAGTTGCAAAATTAAGCATGTGGAAATGAAGAACTACTAGCCCCAACATTTATTTATGATAGACTTTAATTACATTATCAGATGCTATATTTTGCATAGGATACCTGGCTGGTACTTACTATAATCTTACCACATTAATCACAAGTTTTTCCCGTGTATTGAATGAGAATAGATCAAACATTTAGTGCCTAAGGCTCATTCAGGAGATATTATTTCTGCTGGTAATGGCTAAAATCTTTTTTAATCTTCATATTTAATGTATGTCTCCAGGCGTTCTTTATTGCACATCTGCCAGATCCTGCACTGAATGCAGAATGATTAATTTCCTCATAGGCTTTTCCATGCTGCTTCTCACTGTGGTATCTGAGCACTCCGCAAATACAGTATTAATGAATTTCTTTTTACAACATGACTGTTAGGTGAGGTCACTTGCTGTTTCTGTCTCTCAGGGACAACTAGGAATTATTAATGGCAGCACAGGCACCAAAAGCCAGATCTCAGCATAGTCATAATTAAAAAAAAAGAAAGGTATATTTGTAATTTTAAAAAATCAACCATGTGTGACAGTTCTCCCCGCTCACGTTGTCAAAATTATTAGTAAACAGGCTATAAACTATGATGTTATTTTTGTAGGACCTTTTCTAATGTGCAGTCCTAGGGTGTGAAGTCGTCCTTCTCTATAATCAATATCAAAGCCGTATTTCATTTTCACATATTTATACAAATACTAAGCATATATGTACCAATCTCTTTTGCCTGTAAGCAAAATTTGGCTCACTGTATAAACAAACATGTTCTTCTTTGTCCTCCTTGCACTGTGACAGTAGCTTATTAATGCTTGTTTTCAAGGTTATTGTTTTAGCCTTTTCTCAGCTGTGCTTCGGTCTACTAGATTGAAACATTTCTTGTAACCCTCCCACTCCTTGCACATAATTATGTGCTAGTCTTTGTTCTTCAGTAACATTTGAATAGTATTGTCTCCAATTAGCAGGTTGTTGTATCATTTCTTACGTGTACAGACTCTAAATCCGTTACTAATTGCAATCTTATTTTAGCTGACAACATTCATGCTTTTTAAGACATGCCAAAGGATTTCCTTTCTTCAATTTGCATTGCTTAATTCCTTTTCTACTTGCTTCCTGCCCCCCCCTTTTTAATTTTTTTTTTCCTTTTTACTCCCTTTTCATGAATCATTTTTCATATATTTTCAAGAAATGTTTTTTGTTTTGTCAGTGCTGACTGAGGCAGATTTGAAGAGAGGAGTCTGTTCGTGTCACAATGTGATTTAAAAAATAAAAATCAGCTAACTCAACTAATAGCTATTGAATGTTAGTATGAAACTGGAGAATAATAGAAAGTCTTTGTGCTAGGGCAGGATCTAATCCCTAGACCACATGTGCAGCTGTTACTCACTGAGCAGTTAGTGCACAGGATTACCCTCTCTCTTAACCAGCTACAACAAAACCAGAGAAACAAAGAAGTTCTGTTATTGCAGGGAGACAAAGAAATTAGTAGAAAGTGGAGCTCTAGAAGTGTTTTGTGCTTTTATTTGTGTTCTTTAGATTGCAAACACTAACAGATACCATTCCGTGACAAATAAAATAAGTTTATATCCACGTAGCTGCATGATTCCAGTCTCCTCTTTGCCTTCCCCACTATATGTTGTACCTGCCTTCTTCCTTGCACCAGTGATCATGTGGTAAGACAGTTCAGGTGGCTGATTTGGCTACAGACTGTTTCTTTCTGGCTGGCTTAGTTGTCACTTGCATTAGATTTGCGCATTATTCAGTGTATGATCTCACAGGTGTAAATGCTGGGTTAACACAGAGACGGGAAACATGGAGCTGGAGTTGGCAAGGGAAGTAGGACCACTGGAACCTGGCTTAAATAGGCTTGATCTGATGTGGCACCAGAAAGTTCAGAGTTCATGTAATGCCTAGTGGTTTGGGGTTTTCCTGTACTGTTGTTTTAATGAAATTGTTGCATGGAGGATAGCAATAGTGAATATGATTTATATATCAGCTGAAATGTGTTTGGTCCCATATTCTGTCTACTGTTGACACACTTAATGTGCTGCATAGTTTTAGAGCTGTGATGCTTGTGGGACATGACTAATTTTTACCTTTGGACACAAACATGTTCCCTTTCCCTGTCTGTTTGTGAGGGAATGGGAAGATGATGTCATATTATTAACATTATAGAAGGACTGAAAAACTTGTGTTATGCCATAGAAAAGATGGAGATCACTTGGGATCATCAGTCCAGCTTGGTATGGAAAAGATAAAGATATAGAAGAAAGAGAGGGCATTTCCTGATAAGTTTCTCTCAGCCTAAAACACATTTGGGTTGTGAGAGACTTGGGGTTTTGTGAAAGCCATTGGTAGGGTAAACCATGATGACATCGATTTACATTCAGCCCAGAATATTTGTTTTCAGTATTAGAGAAAATGTTCCAAATATGGGGACAGTGGACTGTGAGCAGATTATGAAAGAGCTATCACTGGCAATTTGACGAAGAAAGTAGATAAATGAAGAGTGGCCTCATAAGTATTTGGCTCTGGTGCATGGGAAAGGCCCAGACTGGTTTCTAAAGCAGTTTTAATAGTTCCTTATTGATTTGGAAGGAGAACATAAATTTATGTGTTTAACTACATTCATCTCAACATAGGAAAGATTTTTTTTTACAGTAAGAACAATCATTCACTGGAACAACCTCCCTAGGGGCATGGTAGAGTCTAAAGCACTGTAGGTTTTCAAGATGTGACTGGACAGGGTGCTAGGTGATCTCATTTAGGCTCCCTTTCCCACAACAGGTTTGGCCAGATGATCTTCTGAGGACCCTTCTAATCTGGGCTTTTCTATGCTTCTATGATTCTAAGTAAGGTTCAATTCCTCTTCATGTGAACATAATGTTGAGAATCAATGTGAAAACTCTGCAAAGTCTAAAAATAAAATACGCTCCATTCATAAAATGGGAAACTGGAATCCTGAAGCTCAGTCTCAAAGGGATTTTTGCCTGTCCAGATGGCCAGTTTTTGCACAATGTACCATGAAAATAATATTATCCGATACATGCTCCACAAGAGTGCCCTTGAGAGCTGAAGGTCAGCTGATGGTTTTATGCAAGATATTGAATGGAGTAGTTCCATTGCTTTCTTGATCAGTCTGCATTCTCCAAGACTACATGAGACAGAAGGGTTTTCAAGATGGGATAAGCTTCTGCTCAGCAGTACCAAAAATAAAATAGACTATTTTTTTCCTATGATTTTTCAGGAATAAGTAAGTAGGATTCTTTGAGAGGACCAGTAGACTAGGCATGATTCCTCCTCAAGGAAGCAAGTAATTTGGATCTGAGTTTCATAGAGTTAAAAAAAGGGGGATGAGAACAGAGGGGCAGAAATCCCTGCTCCTATTACTTTCAGATTTTAAATGTTGACATTTTTCTACAACTCTGCCTAAGCCATACCTTAAAATGAGAGCGTTCAAAAGGCAGTTAGTGAAAATTGTACTGGCAAGGCCTTTGGCATCTGATTTTTAAATTCATTTTTATATTTTTATTTATTATGAGTCAGAACTTATTCTTTTTTATTATTATTTTATATTCCTTGGGTACCCACAACAGAGCAGGTGCGTGCTTTGATTCAGATTTTATTAGTTGCTGCTGGATAGTGTTTCCTGATATGTTCTTGATAACTTTCAGCCTGTGACAAGCAACCTTAAAGTCAATTCCAAGATGAAAGATCTCATTATGTTCTTTTCCTCTTAGAACCTGCATAATACCTTTGACAGAGTTCTGCATAATGAGAAATACCGAGCAGAACTTCCAAAACTAGTTGTATCCCATCTGAAAAGAAAGAAGAAGGTACCAGTTTTGCGTCAGATTCAAGCATTTACCTAACATCCAGGCAACACTAACATGCAGAAGCTCCTGTTTGCTTGGGTTTTGGGTAAACATCTTCCTTTTTAGGCACCTACACTCTCTTACCTCAGTTTATCTTGAGAAGTGTACACACATCCACTAACATATTGATAGCAGGGAAATGTTCGACATTGGTTTTGTGCCTAAATCCCATGAGAACTCATGTGCAATGTTTCTCATTTGTTTCAGTTGGGGAGCTAGACCCTGCAATGTAAGGTAAGCCTTGTCCAACTTTATGAAATGTGGCTGAAAAGAGCAGGTGGGCAGCATTTTTGTTACATCTTTGACATGCGTACAGAGAATGTCTTTGACACAGAGCATCAGCGTGAGTAGCAGAAGATAAGGTTAAAAATCCTGCTCTGTCTGAAGGCTTCTAAATTGTCAACTTGAAGAAGAGCTGTCTGTCTTACCAGACACCTGACAGAAAGCAAATCGTTTAAGCTAATAAAACATTGTAAAACAGAATTTGCATTCACAAAGGATTGGGAAGTGCAGAGAGTATTCTGTAGTGGCGCTCCCTTGGTCCCTCCTATTTGAGATCTATTGGTTTGCAGAAAATCTTATAATGTCTGTCTGCATTTAAAGATAACTCTATAGTAGTCGCACATTCATTTGGGATGGAAGAAACCTAGCCTCCAGCCCCTGCTCTGCTTCTGCTCCTTCTCTTGCCACCAGATATATTTTGAAAAAAATGTCATGCCCTTATTTCTGAAAGAATTATTTTAAGCTTCTGATTGTAGGATGGGATTTTGAAACTTCATTAGAGAATTGATCCTTCTGTGCCATTCCAAATGAGGGACTGGGGTAAACAACATACATTGGCATTGCCTGCTGCCTAGTTTAGATGTCTTTTAGCTCAAAAAAAAAGAAATAACCTGCTGATAGTCCAATTTTTATTATAGGTTGTATAAGAAACTAGATGCCTAATCTGGGAATAAAACTTCCACTGGTCACACAAATACCCCCAAATTAGGCACCATAATAGATCACAATGTGAAACAGTTTATTTTATGAGTCTGGAGCCCACCAACTTTTAGAATATTTAGGTTTGGCCTGCTTTATAGACTTCTCTAGCACAAGAGAATTAGCAGTATGAGGCTGTCACATCCACAACCAATAGAGGAAAAAAAAAACCCAACAAACCAACCAACCAACCAAAACCTCACCATAATTTACATTCTGAAGGCAACTGGGGCCTTGAGTTGTGCTGGCTTGTTTTGCAAAGAGGGAGAGGGGGAAAAGGTGAATTTAAGCCAAAATCTGTGTGCCCACCAAAGCTGGATATGCAAGCAATAAACTGTAATTCTAAGCTCTACAGCATCTATGCCTATAGACTTTACTTAGAAATTAATATGTTTGCTGAGAGGAAAAGGACAGTACCCTCCCATTGGTAATGTGTACTTTTGCATTGTAAAACACCAGTCGCATGCTTTTCAATATCTGTAGCCATTGTTTCAAAGACCCATAAGTAAATAACACTACATTTTTTCTTGATGAATTAAGGCTGGATGTATTGTAAGGCACTTTAAAGATGCTAGGTGTTTAGTAGAAACAATATCATAATTATTCTTCTTTGAAATTTGTAAACAAAAAAGTCTTTCACGGTAGATTGATCAGTATTTTAGTACGTAACTTCAGTTTGCACATGTCATTGCACTTGAGTCTGTTACTAACGTGTGTGTATTTGTGGATTTGGCAGAAATGGGTACTTTTGTATTTCATAAGCGCCAGCATGACTATGAGTGCTGATAATCGGCCGTCTTCTGAACAGCCAAATTGCTTTTGTCTGGTAGCAACTGGTCAGGCCCACTGTGGCAGGTTCATACCACAGGGATCACCTCCAAATCTTCCTTGATAGTTTACATGCTGGAAGGGATTTTTGCTGTATGGAAGTAGTTGGTTTGAGTCACTGACACTTTTTAGTACAGAGAAACCAATAACGGATGGCATTAGCAGAAATTAGTTGCGACATTTTTAAAACATATGGATAGCATGCAAGTTCCTACCTACAGTTAATGGGAAGTGCTGGTAAGAGCTGCCAGGGCCATCTGAGCTCAGAAAAAATTTGTTTGGTCGCTGTGCTCCCTTTGCAGAAATTTTGGCACCCCATACTTTCTCCTGTATGCAAAAGCACTAACACTATCTCATCCTGAAAAGAGATGAAGGCTAATGGTCCTACATAGGGGTCCAAAGAAAGCAGGGTAGTTTACTGCTGTTGAATTTTGTCTTGTCTGTTTATGGACATGGTTCTCACATATTTAATATCTGCTTGAAGCCTGACTATCTTCCTAGAGCTGTACCTTGGTCAGTCACAGCAGTCTTGCAGGTATAATTTGGTATATTTTTGTTTGCTACTGTTTGGGAGCAGGCTTCAGCTTTCCCAGTGATGGTGAGTCTTTGGTCTCTTATCTTGTTTGAGGTCTTTATGTCATCTAGACTGAAATGCAACTTCAAACCTTGGTAGCTCTGAGAAGACCATCATCTGAAGTGAGGTGACACAGACACTTAGATCTCTAAAGTTGTGCACATGTTTTTACATTTTTCTAGCTTCTTCGCTGCTTAGCTCAACCAATATAACACCTCTGCTTCAAACCTGCAATTAAAGTATCGTGTGTGCAAAGTTACGTAAGAAGTTATCAAAAGCATCTAAGAGCATTTATAAATGTCCAAACCAAGCTCACGCCATTTGACTGACACCATTTGGTTTTCATTTGATGAACACTTCGGAAAGGCTACTTGGCTGTGCCTACCCTTGGGTTGTTGCATACAGTAACATAAAGTAAACCCACGTAACCAAATCTTGCTGGTTTATGTGGCTTTAGTTACCAAGCTTTATCTTTGTAACAAGGAGTTGCTACTATCATGCTAATACTGATATTTCTGGTAATCTCCTATATTGAGTTTCAAATGAACCTTAGGCTTCTACTGAACTTTGGTTTGTTATGAAATTCTACACAGCCTAGTGGTTGGAAAGTAAACTACATTAAGCTTGTTTTAAAGTAATTCAACTGGAAGAAGAGTTCCCAGAATATCTCTACATTACTCTCCCATTATTTCCATCTCTTATTGCACACCCTTTAGAGTTATTGTCTCTAATGCTTACACTTGAGCACAGGGGTCATTCAGCATCTTTTCTTTCCTTTGGACAGAATATTAACTATATCTAGTGTGTAAATATTAGTAATTATGTGGTGCATAAATGGATGGTCACTTCAGGGACTCGAAACAGTGCAGGTCCCTGCACTTGATGCTTTTACTCTCAGCAGTCATGTTTGCATAAAGTGATGGGGAAAATACCAGCAGAGATCTAGAATGACATAATATCTATACTAAGCTTCAAAATCACGTCAAAAGAAAATTTTGATGATTGCAATGTCAAACTTTCAAAAATAACAGTTCATAAGCAAAAGGTCAACTGTTCTCGGCCATAAGAGAACAGAAATAAACTGAAGGTCGGTCTTCTGCACTGCTGCCATCAGCAGAACTGCACGCTTACAGAAGGAGTATAACAACCAAAACAAGTGGAGGATGATATTCCCCTTACTCTGTATATCCTTTTAGCAATTTGTAGGTTAGGAACTGCCTTGTCACAGAATTCAGCAACATGTTGTGGGGCTTGGATCATATTTTTTTTTCCTTTAATTGGTGCAATCTATTTTGAATCTATTTGTATATTTGTCATCCACAAAACACTACGCACAGTAGCAGTGTGTTCTGCAGCTTCAGTATCTATATTTCCTCAAAGTATTTTTGATTCATTTTATATAGTTTTACATTTAGCTTGCCTGAGTTCACTTTTCCGTCTTCTTTCTTTCCTTTTCTGGCTTGGACTCAAATCTGCTCACTGAAGGATACCATTTTATCTCTAACATTCTACTTTAGCTTCCCTTTTAACTGTCCTTGTATCATATCTTGGGAGAGGAGTATTTGGTTTTGGTAACCATACGTTTATTTTGAAATGCTATTAAAACGTTTTCAAGTATTGCTAGGAAACCAGGAAGATTTTTCTCTTTGGCCTTTAATTTTCTCTTGGCATGCATCCTTATGTTATGAAGGTCTTCTTTCTGAAATTAAATGCTACCAGAATGGGCTTCTGGGATGCAGATGTTGTTGTCACATTGATAGCAAGCTGGAGTAGAGTGTGGTCATCCTCACAGGGGCTTTTTTATAGTTGCAGCTTTAATCAATACTATGCATTGCTCAAAATAAATCAACAGTAGCTTCTCAGCTTATGCGTTCTCTAATTGGTCATTTATAGTAGGTAAAAATGTATTCTTAGCATCGTGTCTTTTTATGTCATCAATCTGTTTGCAGTTTTGATGCAGACATTAGATGAATATTACATAATCTTCTCACTGGACCCTATCAAATTCAGTGCACAGGGATTCTTATGCTCATGTAAGCATGTGTAGAATATTTTATTTCACTGTCATTTTCATTGTGTTGTCTCTTCTTTCGCTTACTGAACACTGGCCAAGACCTCATCTGGGGACAAACTTGGTTTTTTGTTTTTTTTTTCCTGTGCTATTAACACTGAAATAAGAGTGCTTTGTGAATATTCAAGAATAAATGTTCATGATGCTCACAGGAATTGGAGGAATAGCTCAGTTCCATTTTACAATGAAGAAATAAGACATGGGTAATAGCCAAGGCATCCACTTATTTTGCTAGCAGTTTGTAGCACACACAATCTGTTGGTTGTTTTAGTTGGTTTTTTGAAGACTGTTTATCACTGTGTAACACTTAATACGTGTCAGTGTCATTGTGAACAAGATTAGACCTCAAGGGCTCAAACTAAGTCCTCAGAAAATGACGTGTGCCAGCCCTGCCCTGCCGTCTCATGCAGAGCAACTTTGTGGAACATCAGCTGTGAGATCCAAGTATTTTGGGTAGTTTCAAGCAACTTAAAATATGAGACCATCCTTTTTCTCTTGAATTCCACCCTTGTTTGCTCCATTCATTTTGCCTTTTGTAATACACAAGAGAGAGGTCCTACAGCAGCAGTCTTTATTCCAAGGGCCTGATTCGCGACCCCCCTCAGTAGAACTGTCTCCTGTGCTTCATATGACCCTGTTAATGTCTAATGCTGCTTTCAGTTTGATCTTTCATTGCTTTCATGCGGGAGTGGAGAAGAAAGAGAAGTCCTACAGACCTGGTTCTCCACCAGTTCAAAATATCACAGGGGAGTAATATAGCTATATTGCTGTCCTTCACAGGCAGTTGCTGATATTTATACTGGAGAAATTAGATGATACTTGTGGTCTAGTCCCTCTGGGACACTAAAATCCTCCGTGATTTCAGTGTGGTGTCACTTTTATTGACTGTATATTGTGTGTGTCCTTCACCCAACTAGTAACATAGTATCTGTGGAATTGTGGCTTCCTTTTATTTTGCTTTCTACATTTCAAATCGGCTGTTTGGGTTAAAGTCAATCTGTGTTAAAAAGCTGCTAACTTACAAGCTATTGATTTGTATCCCCTATGTATTTCCTCAAAGACAAGCATTTTTTCCTGACGTGCTTTGTATTTTTCCTCCGTGCACTGTGTGGATTTTTCTGCTTTTGACATTATGCTATTTACATCCATTTGTCTATTTAAAACATCTCCATTTTAATGTATGAAGTATCTGGGTGAACAAACCACAATGCTGAAGCCCTCAAAAAATACATCTGACAAGCTGGCCAGAACAATAGTAAATCAAGTGTGAGACTCATCAGTCTGCTACAGCAGAGCTTCAGTGTCTGTTCTACGTGCTCACTTCTGTGTGAGGCTGTAAAATTGCCTTGTTCTTTCAAGAACCTTAGGCCCATGGTAAGAAACAAAAGCTTAGCTTTATTTGTTGTTTGGACTAAGAATGCAAGAAGAAATTCCCACAGTCCCAATCTGCAACAATCATCAGAACTTTCTTCTGTCTTTTTTTTTTTTAATCTTGTCTATCATGAGGTAATACCTGCAGGAGTTCTGGTACATGCTAAAAAAAAAAAAAAAAAAAAAAAAAAAAATTAAGACCAAAATGGGCACCCCAAAGCCGTGGTTAGCCTTAAAACTCTTAAGAAAAAATACTTTTTCCTTCCCACAAATGTATTTGTAAAGGCTTGGACAATTTATCATGCGGCTTATGTAGTTAGAGAACAAAATATGTTCCTCAAGTAATTGGACAGTTGGGGAGTGAATGAATAACTGAATGAGTATATGTGATAAATGAAACAATGAATGAGTGGGCAAGGGCAAGAGTGAAACGATGAACTGAGGATGAAGTGGGAGAGAGTGCAGGAGAGGAAGGAAGAAAAATGTGTAGAGAAAATAGTGGGGAAAAATAAATAAAAGGAAGAAATTAATCAGGTGAAAGAGAAGGGCAGAAACAGAAAATAGAGTAATTAGTTTTGGAAAACATCAGAAAAGAATGCTGGCAAAAGGCAAAGTGTGTTCTTGGTGGGCTTGTGACAACATAGATGAAAGGAGAGAAAAATAATTGGAATTGAGATAACAATGATCTGAAGAAAAAAAAACAGAAAATGCAAAAGCTGACTTGGCAGGATAATAGGTCAGGATCCAAGTAAGGAAAGATGCTGAGACGCAAGTGAGAAGTAGGAAAAAGAAATGACTGGGCCACTGGCAGACCTGGCTCAGTTCTGGCTGTGCCTCTGCTTTCCTTGTATGGCCATGGCCAGTTCAGGGGGTGCTCTTGTCTTTTTGTAGCCTAGGGATAGTATTCTAGGGCTGCTTAGAGAACCAGTTAATGAAAATGCAGAAAAAAAGTCAATTCTGTTATGAAGGTTCCGTAAAAATAAAAAGCGGTAGCTTAGGATCAAATAATATTTGCCCTCTGAGGAGGCATACTTTGTCCTCACCTCTTTGCCTGCTCTGCAGTATGCTTTTTCACCTTCCAGATCTGAGATTTCCCCTTCACAGGAGGGAAAACAACAGAATCCAAAGCAGAGCTACGGATGTCTGAGCACCACATTTTGGGAATGTTTGCACAAGCATTGTTATTGCTGGTCAGGATATTTGGAAGTGACTGTTCTCAATACTGATGGTTTTAGAATATGTAAATACCAGAATGAAATCATGTTGATAATTTAAAAAGAAAGATAGGTATAAATAGTCTCTTCATTTTTTGGTAGGGTTTATCCTTGTTCATTCATAGACGGTTGTGATTGTAATTCCTAATGTGTCAAGACGAAAAATGTCCCTGAATTCTTGGATGTTTCCAAGAATTAAGGTTGTGATTCTAATTCCTCATGTGTTAAGATGAAAAATATTCCTGAATTCTTGGATGTTTCATCTAGTAAGTATATAAACAAATTTAGTGCTTCGTAATGATAATCCAAGTAAAGAAAAGAGTCTTTGAAGGGGTGTGGGGTAATCAGTGTGTGAGTTTACTAATCTATTATATTGAAAATAGCTTTCTATTATATTAAAAATAGATGCGATTATAATTAGGCAAAGAAAGAAGGCCACAATCCAACTGTAGTTATGCCTTTACTGATAGTATTATGGTCTTTCTTTAAGCAGTAATATGCTTTGTCGCCTGAATCAACTAAGTAAGAAAATTACTTTTTCCAATTTCTAAAGCAATCACTTTTATAGCTTCATCTGGTAAATGAGCAGTCTGCTCTCCAATAATGAAGGGCAAAAAAAGATGTGGATTTTTTTTAAAAAACATTCTATCAAAATTTGTTGTAAGCTATCTTACAGACTCTACTGAATCATCAAACTCACAAAACAGATTTATACTCAGAAAATGCTATTTAGAGGAATGCTGAGTTCTGCTAAGAGGAAAGAATTGAACTGATCATCAGTGCTCTTATTATTCAAAGTTTTATTCAAAATAATCTATGACTATTGATATGAAATACCTTAAATATCTCAAAAAGAAGTAAAAATTTGATTGAAAAATCCTGATGTCAGAGTCAAGTCAGTGCAAAATGTGAGTATTTCTCTCATGTTTGTTGTATGAGGCAGCAAAACCTGTTAAAAGAGGCATAAAATGTTTGCTACTTTCAATGAAATTATTACAGGGCAAGGAAAAGCTGTTTGGATCTCTTTAAGTTACAATAGATCATTGTGCACAGACTCGATTTCATTATGTTTTTAAGATATTCTAAAATGGGAGTCCTAAACTTTGTCCCAAACCGTAAGGGTTTCTATAGCAGATACGGTACAGAAATCACTGACTTCAGAGGCCAAACCCAGGTAGGAAAGCGTAGAGTTGAAGTATGTCTTCTTTCCTGAATTGTTCCATGTAATGAATCGTAGTGTTGGCTGCTTGCATTTGTGGGGTACTTGCTTATCAAATATCTACTGAGTGGCAGCATGTTCCAAGGACATGGTGACACGGATGTGTCTTTCTTAAGAATAGAATAGATGTTTATATATTAAAAATATTAAATAAAAAGTCAAGTACACTCCACAGGTTTTAAGAAAAAGTGCTAAGAAAGGAAAGAACTATTACATTGCAAATAATAAAAACCCACGGGGTAGCAAAGTTTATTTACTTTTAAAATCCATGTTATTATATATTCTGCATTAGAGAAAGGGGTATCAGGCTTCAAATCCTGTGTCTAAATACTGGGGTTTTTTTTAACATGGGCTGCACTGCATTTTGTGGTTTTCCTTATGGAATTCCAGTGCATTATGGATTTATGGAAGCACTCTGTCTTGTGGGTGAAAATAAGAAAGCCATGAGTTTGTTTCATCTTTGGACTGACCAGGGGCCTGTAGTCGTATGAGTTTCTTCCTTGTTTGGAGTCTAAAATTTTGTGCATAGGTTAATTAAAAATGCATACACGCGGTTAATCGGCTGAGGTACCTGCTCTTCAAAAAGGAAGGTCAAGTAGAGTGTCCTATGCTGTATCTGTTCTGTGGGTGAAGAGGAGACCTCTCATCCCTATGCTGTCTCATTTGTCACGGTTTGCCCACCCTGCATTAAGATCGACCTTCGGCTTTTTGTCAGTGAATCAGAAATTACGTTTAGCTGGGTTGTTAAGTATTACAAAGAAATATTGTCAGGCTTCTCTTTCATCTCGCCAGTGACGTGGCGTGGGAAGCCTTTTGGTTATATTTGGTTATATGTCCATTTTTTCTGCTGAGTAAATCAAAAGGGCCTAGCAGGCAGCGCAAATGCATTCACATGGGTGAGAGCCATAACACCTTTAGGCTGAACTCTGCGTACATCAGGGTACTTAGCTGAGAAATCGGTATTTTGATGACTTGGGCTAGCAACAAAGGCCAACATTTGACATCTTGGAAGCCACTGTAAGGGTGTATTTAAATAGATGTTACCTTGACATCCCAAGATGTCACTGAAGTTAAACAAGCAGTTGAAAGAAATTAATTCTGACCTTTCCTTTGTTCTCAAGAACCTGCCATTCTGCATCCAGTGAGCAAACTGCACACACGAGGCTCCTCTGACGGGTTTTCTCTGGACCTTCTGTGTCACTGTGGGCCTCTGTGTAAGCGCGTGGGAAATGTCATCCCAAGCAAATGCCAGCATTGCCCTCCCAGCTGCTTTGTTTGCAGGCGGAAATGGTTATGCAAGATAAAAGGCAAACAAGTACTGGGACTTGCCACCTTGAATTTCTCAGAGGCCTGATTTTGAGAGGAATGGAGGCTGCCATTACGTGGGCGTACCTTTAAAGGGCAGCACTGGCATAAGCAGTTCCTGCGTCTGGTTGCATCCAGCTGCAAGCCACTGGTTCCCACACTTGGTCTGTGTCTTCAGATGTGCTGGAAAAATTGTTTACAGCCATGTGGTGAGCTGGACAAGTGAATTGTTCTTCATTTGAAATAATCACTTTATTTTTATTCATTTTTAACCTGGATCCATTTTCTGATCCAGTTCACTCCTTGGACGCAGGAAAAGCTACTTGGGCACAGCTGAGGACGTGGTGGAGGGAAGGAGGAGGTTTGCTGAAAATAAATCTGTTCATGCCACTATTAATGGTGGTGGGGGGGGTGGGGGTGGTATTTTAACGATGCTAGTTGTAATTCTGTAATACTTTGTTTTCAGACAGAGAGCTGGGTTTTGTAATGCTCATTTCTCACTATTTCTTTTTCTTCCTGCTCTCTCCTGTCCCCACACTCTGCTCTTGGCTTCCTCAGCTGTGTGGATAGAGCAGTTTCTGGGGCTGTGCTGGCTCACAGAACCTATTTTAATTCACTGAATGAGTGAAAAACAAAGCAAAAAACCACTGGTGAGTGTAGGGGATATTTTTTTCTCCCTGGTTGTGCAGGACAGAGCCCGACAACGTGTTACACTCTGCTGGGGAGGGAAGAGAACCAGGCGAGAAGCTGGCTTAGTTCCTGGGGAGGGGGCTGGAAATCAGCCGGCAGCAGCGGAGACCTGTCTTCTCACACCCACAACTCCACAGGGAGATCCTTGACTGGAGCCCATCTGCTGAGGGAAGCTCTCTCATAGCAGCCTTTTCTCCAAGCTCCAGTCAGGCATAGACACGTGAGCCAGCTGGGGAGCAGGCCAGTGGAGATGAGCGGTGGCAGCAGAGTGTTTTCTGCATATTTTCCCTGACCCACCCATGGCGCAGCCCTGAGCGCGTGAGCCTGGCCATTACAATTCCAGTGGCTGCTGCAGGTGCTCATATCTCTCCAGAGACAGACCGAGAGGAGGGGCCCATGGAACTACAGTCAGAGATTCCTTTCCTGTGCCCTGATTTCCTCAAAATTATCTTTGTATGAGTGACCTCAGATGGTGTAAAATAAAGCAGTAAGCATTACAGTAATTATTCGTGAAAATATCTCCATAGAAACAGCCTAATTTTACTACAGGCAGCATTAACTTTGGGGGTTGATGTTTTGAGAAGCTGCGTGTGCACATAGTTTATGGCTGATGGTACATTGGGAGTGAGTGGAAATTTCATTCAGAAAGAAGACGTGTTTGAGTGCTACAGTTTAAGGCAGGCCAAGGTGATGTGAACAGAACTTGTATTGCAAAGGGTTTCTCAGGATTGCTTGGGCTTGCACTACAACATAATTTCTTTATATAGTTTCATTTTTTGTGTGGCAGATGTATATGGAGCTGCTAAAGAATATGCATCAAGGTTTTTACTGTATACTTTTTTACCTTTTTTTTTTTTTCCCAAACTACTCTGGGTTTGGACTGGTGAGTAGCATATAATCTCAGAGTGGATTGCATTCAGTCCTGCTAGTTTTTAAAAAAGGGGGCAAGGAGCAGAGAGCAATGATTTAAAGTTAACATTATTATCATCAGAGATTTCCCTAAAAGTCCTTGAGTATTCTCTCTTTAGAGTAAGCCTGAATCATTAATCCTTCTGGGGCCAGGCAGACTTTAAATTGCATTTCAAATCCAATATTCCATAAAGAGCATAGAAATAGTGAATAGTCTAGTTTGTCTTTTAATCATTCAGAGACATAGTAAAAATAACTATGTTGTCAAGTTGTGCATTCCTATGCTTTTGTACTTGTCCTCCTCTGAGTGCTGGCAGGTCACACTAATGGGGCTTCTGGAACAACTCCAGACTTCATGCAATCAGTCAAGAAAAAAGCATGACAATTCCTGGGGACATGATCCTCTGCCTGGGTTACTTGTGTCTGCTCAGTGAGAAAGCTACTCTGCCACTTGAGAGCAGGGTATGGAAAACCCTGGATTTTTGTCTCCATGGAATAAAAATCATTTTTATTCATGGTGCATTTTGTGCTAAGGTTTGTAATCAAAAGCAAATAAATAAAATGAAAGTGTTTATTGCAAAATGTAGGGAAGGAGACATTTACTTTTTATATCTATATGTGTACACATCCATATCCTAGTGAATATATTGTGTTTTAAAAAATAAGTTTGGGACCTAGGGGTAATAACGGATCTTTTCTTGACCTTTCTGAGTTAGCACATGATTATTAACTGCATCTATACTGATCTAAAAACTCAGTTTAGCTGAAAGAGTAGGTCTATAGCACAGTGGCAAGCACCGCGTGTACTGCCTTCCAGCCGAGCCTCTTAGAGGGGCTGTGCAAGGTGCCATGTTGGCTGCTTGAGCACCAGCTGTGCTCAGCATGAGCTTCTGAGCAAGGGCTACAAAGATCAGGGGCCTAGAACATCTCTCTTACGAGGAAAGGCTGAAGGACTTGGGTCTTTTTAGTCTGGAGAGGGGGGATCCGATCAACGCCTATAAATACTTAAAGGGTGGGTGTCAAGAGGATGGGGCTAGTCTTTTTTCAGTGGTGCCCAGTGACAGGACAAGAGGTAATGGGGGACATAAGAAGTTCCATCTAAACATGAGGAGGAACTTCTTTATTTTGAGGGTGGCAGAGCACTGGAACAGGCTGCCCAGAGAGGTGGTGGAGTCTCCTTCTCTGGAGACATTCAAAACCCACCTGGACATGTTCCTGTGCAACCTGCTCTAGGTGGACCTGCTCTGGCAGAGGGGTTGGACTAGATGATCTGCAGAGGTCCCTTCCAACCCCATATCTTTCTGTGATTCTGATTTCTAGGGTTCCTGGCTCTTGACTTTGGCTTGAGGCCATTCTCCAAAAGGTGTAGATCAAAACATGTATCTTTGTGTGCCAAGTGACTGTCAGAAATGGGGTGAAGCAAAGAGGCCACAGCTTACATTGCCAGACTCCTTTTTAAGGTCTTCATTACTTGGAGTATTTGCTTGGGAAGACACAGAATTAGGAGAGGGAAAAAAACAGTGCTGTGAGCAAAGGGTATGGACACGATGATAAGGAGAGCAAGGGGATGGCAAGAACGGGGTAAGCAGAGGAGGGCAGTTGCTCCTACTGTGGCCAGCTTGGTGGTGATGTGGGGAACAGCAGCTGGAAGATGCGCAGTGGATTGGATGTGGTGCAGGAGCATTTATCAGGTTCAAACTGTAAATATACAATAGAGCTGTAAGCAGTGTTGCTTTCACTGGCCAAACTCACCTCATATACTAGCTCTTCCTTGTATAATTTTGTCCCTTATACTTTGTGATCCCTCTACAACCTCCCCACTTCCTCATTCTACTAACTGCCCCAACGTGCTCCCCCTTCCACCACCTGCTGTGTTTCTGCAGCCTGCACTTGACAAGCTATGTTTTCCCAAAATGGGGAAGGAGAGGCGTTCAAAAGCCCCCATTCATCTCCTCCACCTTTACAATGGTCCCGCTTCTAGCAGGGGGTAGCAGAGCCCAGTCTGGCTCCACAACCCTTTCTCCCAGGGCTCTGCATGATGCACAGTCCCAACATGTGCCACCAGATCATGTATCTCTATTTCTCTCTACCCTCTTTTCTGCTGCAGCACTGTTTTCTGCTGTCGGGGCTAATGAGGTCAGGGCTCTTGGTATGTTTCTCATCCTTGTTCTGCTTGTTGTGAATCAGCTGTCGCTGCTGCTGCAACTTCCCAGACACCTCTGGCTCTCCTCTCAATCCTTAAGTCCTTCCTATTTCCCATTTTTCTCTCTGGTTTTAGAAACACTATAGTGAAAGTAAGAAAGTTGTGAAGACAGAAGGCCAATTTTAGCCGTGGTACAAGCAAATGCAGCTTCTGTTTCTTGGGCGTTATGTTTGCTAACTCCAGAGTGAGTTTAGCCTGTAACTGGTGCTGTTGAAAGCTGTTGGAGGCAGAATTTGCATGTTTGCTTTCAAGGCAGCTGTGATAATAGCAGCCTAAACAGTTGCTCTTTCTGGGACTTCTTTACAAAAATGATTTACCATATCAACCAGAGAGATGATTTGGCTCAGTGATGTTGTCCCTGTACCAGAACAACCCGTTAGTATTCTGGACTGCTCACAGGCATTGGATATAAAGCTTCCTGATGCACCTTCTCTAGACTGTTGCATAAATGTGGACTTGGAGGCTGAGTGGCAGCACTGTGAGCCTCGGCCTCCTGCAGTCTACCATGAAAAAGAGTCTCCCAGTTTGTGTAACTGCCTGGTGACCTTGCTTGAGCAGCAGTGAAATCCACAGGTAGCATATGCTGCAACACAGGTGCACCACGGTGCTCTTCTGGAAGGCATATGATGGAGTGTATCTGTAATGAGCTCTTGATTCAAGTCCTGCTGATGGCTTAGTATTTTGACTCCAAATATGTAGGAAAGGTCCTAGCATTGAGTTCCTGTTCTTGAAGTCAAGCTTGTCCTGTAGCCTTCATGACATTGTTAGTGGAGTATCTGAGAGTGGGCAGATAGACCAAATAAGATACTGCAAGACTAGAAATGGTAAACGGCACTTGCGTGTGCCATCCTTCTTCTTTGGGATTACTTTGGGAATTGGATTTCTTTTGGAAATGGATATAAAGTCAGTCTTTTTGCAGTACTACTAATGTCTTTTGTTTTCTTCCATTATGAGACAAAGCAAGAGGCTAAGTGGCAGCTTGGCACCTCCCAGGGGCTGTGTTCCCATCACATGGAGAAGGTCCAGGTTCTCAAGGGCAGGGTCCCATCTGTGCATCCCAGACTGCATCTCATCTCCCTTACACAGAATGTAAAAACCTACCCACCTGGAAGAAAAAGTACTCGGAGAAATGTCTGTTACTTAAAGTATGCTTAGATCCACACAGTGGTCTTTTTTCCTGCAAAGATAAGGCAATCGGACCCAACCTTTCGAATTTTACGAGACAGGCAAATCCACTTGAGTTTTAAGTGGCAGCGCTGGTTTTCTGTAAGATCTCACCCTGCAGTTTAATCTTCAGTGAAACAAAATTGTTAGATTTATTTTTTAAGAGTCTGGCATCTATATTAGCAATCAAGCCTACAAATTGTGCCTTCTGGTTGAACTCAGTAGACCCACAGCTTTGTGTAATTGAGTCTGCAGCATGATAAAGAGTTCTGTTACGGCTTCACATATTGATCAGTCCAATTTAATTTTCTCATGGGACCTGGACCACACTAGGGATGATGGATTGTGTTGAAGGCCTGATAAGCCTATTTTAACAAAACATCTCAAGGGCTTCTGGAGCAGAGGCAATTATCAATACTGATGCATGTTTCTTTTCATCAAAAGTTAAAGGCTCATTAGTAGGCTGCACAGCAGCTGCTGTTTGCAACACATGACTTTTTTTTAATGAATGTGGAGATACTGTTTCCTCAAGCCTTATGAGTTGGTTGTTTCCACAAGGAAAAAAAATTGGGTACCAGGTTTTGATTTTAATGGTATGTGTGATAGCAATACCTCCTGCACTGCCACATTCACTATTTTGGTAGTTGAAGCCTACATTATATTTTACAGTAGTAGTCCCATCCCACTGGTTATGCCCATCACCCACCAATCCTGGTGTTTTACAACTTTTGAATTTTGTGCCAGGTTACTGACAATGTCTGCATTTTTTAATGTTAGTGTTACTGGTTAAATAGTCCCCTGTTGTAACCTGAGCAATCGGCATTTTCGTTTGGCATTGGCTGTTTCAAAAATGTTTTTAAACTGTGTTTATTTTAGGCTCTCAGTGATGAGACGGAAGCTCATTGTTGTTTCTGGCTGTTTTACCTTTCGTGTACAAAAATCCTAACATTTCATTTATAACCTGTTTGATGTAGGTGTGTTGTGGGTGTTAAATTCATAGTGCTATTTAATGTTGCAAATTGGATGTATGGAAGGAAGAGATGATCAAGGCAAACTGCTGTGTTAGACTTGATTTTAAACAGTTTTCAGCTAAAATTTTAACGCCTTACAGAATTGTTTTCCTTAGCTAGTAGGAGGAGTTGCTTTTGTTTTGTTTATTCATCGGAAAACAATTTAAACCATTTAACACCTGCTGTAGTGTTTTCTGATTTCTTTTTTATTTCACACACATCACCTCATTAATTAGCACAGTTCTGTTCATTAATGCATGGATTGAAAGGCAGCAGCCACATATTCCAAAGAAAATTGGTAAATACCTTTGTTTCTAAGCACAGATGAATGTGGATGGGTGATACCAAGAAAAAATTGGAAAGGTAACTAGTTTGCAGCTAATGTTATTGTACGATGAACCAAATTCTGTAACTTGCTCAAAATCCTATGTTGCATGTTTGGTGCTTCATGGTTAGTGGCACCTTACTTGATTTTTCTTCTTTTCTTGATGTCTGAACTTCCAGATTCCTTCGTTCAAGTGAGAATTACAGTTTTCATAATAAAAAATAAATATTTAGTACTGGTAACTTGCTTAAAATTGCAGGTCAGGTATTTCTTAGGAGGCCAGAAATAGGAAGTTAAATATAAAGAAATATATTTTAGTTCTCTCGGTAACGTGGAATTCTTTTGAAGTTATGACTCATATCCAACCATTACTGGCATTCATGAAGATCCAATGAATGTTTAATGGGAGATGGCTGGTACCGTCACTGCCCTCCAGGCTGCTCTTTACTGTCACTACTCTTCCCCAGTTTCTGTCATCACCAAAATGTGAAGATGACTGGGTTACTTCAAATTGCTTTCAGCAATGATTAATTCAGATTAATAACCTAATCTTGGAAACACTGGAGCACTGAAAGAACAATAGTGATGTGAGAAATCCCCTAAACTCACCTAATATCAAGTATATTCTGAATTTTGTCCTGCAAACTTAATGACGGGGCCAATTCAGACTTTCCTACTGATGTGATAGACCTTACAAATTATTTCAGTGGCCTATGATCCTTACTAAAACTGTGCAGTTCAAAGTGGTAGGTTGAATGTCACAGATTAGCAGGATTAAGAGCAATTTCAGAGTACTTTAGGCCTTTGCTTACTTCCTCTCTCCTAAATTCTCCAGCTGTGTTCTCTTGTTGGGGTCTGTTCCATGTGACAGCCCAGCGTAGGCTCCCTGCCCGAACCATGGCAAAGGGGCAGAGTCTGCTTTTCAGGGTGGGGTTGTAACTGGGTTTGTACTTTAAAAGTCATTATTATAAAATATGTAGCAAACTTGAGTTACCAAATAGACCTTTAAAAATAAACTGGTCTTAGAAACATAGAGTGCTGGAAAAAAAATAGCAATTATTTGGTTCTACAATGGATGAAAATGAAGTAAACAATATAATGCATGGGAATGTTCCCCATACCTGCTTTTCTGGAATGTATGTTAATTAAGATCTCAAATAGTGGGACAATAACACTGTTTATCATTAGTTTTAAACCTTAATGGTATGATTAATTATGTCTCTCACTAGCTTTGGAAGCTGAGGCCCTGGAAGTTTTTTCTTTTTTTTAATAATGTCCATTATGTTATTTTAAACAGTGCTATTTATTATTTTGTCCTTAAACTTCTAGGTGCTGAAGTGTTGTATATGAACATGTCAGCATACAACGAAGGCCGGCTTCAGTCATCTTTCTGGATTGTTGATAAACAGCACGTGTACATTGGAAGTGCCAGCCTAGACTGGAGATCATTGGGACAGGTAATTTAATTGAAAAACTCATCCTTATGCCCTTTGAGGCTATAATGAGGAAAAAAAAAAGTAAAGTTTTGAGGTCAGCAAGTGGAGATGGATGGCTTTCTTATTCCAATAGTTTGCTGGCAGAAGTGCCAGCATCAGAAACTACTGCCACGGTTTTGATGACTCTTCTGTGTTGGCAAAAGTATATTACTATAAATTTTACTTCTTTTCATTGGAATAGCTATCCTCAACGGTTATACTTTGGGTTAAATTTAAAGAAAAATCATTGCCTTTATTGGTTTTTGTGATGATTTTGTTGTTTGAAGATTATAAATTCTGGTTTACTTATTAAAAAAAAAAAAAAAAGCCCAACAAAAACACGTGGGTGATACTGTTGGGAAACAAACCACTATGGAAACTCCGTGGTAATGTTGTGAGCATGACCTGGTCTCTCTCATTTGCCATTTAAATAACAAAAAGGAAAATCTGGAGACTTCCAAATGAATAGTAGGCATTATCCTGAAATACCCAGCATCTTTGGGGAGGGAGAGATTTATGGTTACAGAAAGTCAAATAGCATCATCTTTTTGAATGTTGTATGTATTGGAGAGAATTCCGTATTTTGATTCTTCATAAACAAGCAAGTTGAAGGATGTACTGTAAGGCCTCTTTGCTGACAACCAGTGCTCTACAGTCTGTGGCCATTTTGAAGAAGTAATTAATCAGTAGGCCAGCTTATTTGCTTTCTTGTAGGTTATTTGTAGCTTTTTGCTTTCCACAACAGTCTCAGGATTATTAACGGCTGTAATGTTCATTTTTCCTACATGCCGCTGACTGTGGGAGGCTGCTGTTGATCATCTTTAGGGAGTGGAACCTGTGCTTTTAGATGTCAGTAACTGAAATGCATGACGGCGGGGAAAAAGAAGCAGTCCTAGGTAGTTAGTTGCAGTAAAAAAGCTTACTTTACAAATATGAGCAGAATCTCAGAAACACATGAATAATTTTGAACATATATTCTAATGATTTTGTAAAGAAGGAGGTCCTTGTTGTTTTTATTGAAGTTTTTAAGGTTTGTTTTGAGCTAAGAGGCTGAAAGTCCAAATAGAAACAAATTAACCATTTAGTAAAGAAAGAGTGATGTAAATACATTTTTGGTGTTCCTATATGTATTAATTTATTTAAAAGGTAACTTTTTGAATGTTTACAAAGGAATGTGGAAAACTGGTAGAAAAAAAGGATGTTGTTAGCCAACCAGAGAAAGTCTTGGCCAAGAGGATGTTGTATTCCCAGTCAATGCAAGAACGTTTAGTTTGAACTTTTGGACAGTTTAGAAATTAAATGTTTATACTTTCTGCCTCATGAGCTAAACTGTTCTTATGTCATACATAAAATAGCTCTTCACAGAACTATTTAGCTTATAAATAGTTTATGCGCTATTTTAGCTTTGAAGCCTCTCCTAATTGGAGTTTTGAGTACCAGTGAAAATAATAAATGTGAAGAGGCACATCTACCACACAGATTGTTATATTATTATAATTAATGATTATATTTTATGACCTTCATCACAGATGCTACAATTCCTTATAGGTTTGGTCTTCTCATACTGAAGTAAATCTTATCTCTTCTGGTATGCCTACATTAAACTTTGATGCCGGTTCTTTGTGGGCCAGTGTTTCAAATGCCACTCTATTTTCTGCATGCGTTTGGAGGGTTTTTTCATCT
This sequence comes from Calidris pugnax, assembly GCF_001431845.1. NCBI lineage: Eukaryota > Metazoa > Chordata > Aves > Charadriiformes > Scolopacidae > Calidris > Calidris pugnax. The sequence continues at coordinate 22,145,325 of NW_015090922.1, forward strand.
TGTAATAGTATATTTTATATGTAGTGATAAGATGAAGGCCAGAAGAATATTTGTACAGAGCAAGAAGAAATCTCTTTGAGTTCCAGTTAAAGAGAAGCTGCTTTCAGTTAGTTAAGAAATATATGCTAGGGTTTCAGAAGAGCCTAAGGAAACTAGAAGCTTGGCTCCTGTTGACATCAGGTATGAGTATCCAGTTTGCTTACCCTGGAGTTACAGGTTAATAAATCACGGCAGCTGTCAAAGAGATCTGATATACAGTCCTAAAATAATAGTGTCTCTTGAACTTTTCACATGAGAGGCAAAATAAGCACAGAACTCTGTCATTTTAATTCTTAGTGCTTTCCTTGAGGAAAATGCTTTGCACACGCATATGACCTAATCTTAAAACCCCCTGTGATCCCTCACTGGGGAAGCACACCACCCACGGGTCCTCCTTAGCAGAGCCCCGGTGTAGCTGCAAACGTGAGGGATCAGGTCTCCCCCTCTTCCCCCAAAGCAGCCCAAATGTGTAAGGACCGAGTTTAACTGGAAATGGCGGAGCAGATAGTGTCAGGCCTGTCCAGACCCATGTCCCTGCTCCCGTGCTGCCTGCAGGAGCGGGTAGGGCTTCTGCAGTTTTGCATCAGGAGCCAGGGAACTCGCTGTGGATGGCACTGCACGTTTCCTGTTACGTCCTGGGTTACCTGCAGGGAACGGACCGTGAAAAGGCAGACTGAGCTGTTGATTAGTCACATATGGTTTCTTTGAAAGCTCATCTGACTTGTAGAGTAACACAACTTGTGATTATTGAATCAGCAAACCACTTCGGCCTGTATTACTAGATCTTGATGGCAAATCACAGAATGAAGTAGGTCTTTGCTGTTCTAGAAACATATGGTACTTGGGCCTGTCAAGCACAGCAGTTGTCTTCTCACTTAAACAAAACGTCCGGTATGAGTCAGTCACCTTGTAGCTAGCAGTGTCTCCTTATTCAGCAGAACAGTTCCAGTGTAAATTATGTGAGCGCATCCAGTTTTTCTTGTAATAATCTCTAAAATGCAATGAAAAGCTTAAGATTTTAACTGTGCTGACAGCAGACTCTATTACCAAGTTTGACCATTACTTTTCAAGTAAAACTGTGTTTTGGGTGGGTTGCAAGTTTTCCAAAACTCTAATAATTTTGGCTGAAATCATCTATGCTAGCTATCTACTTCAGTCTGAAATCAAACCCCACAGGAAAATGAAAAGTACTGTTTAAACTCACTGAAAAAAAATGATTTTACAAAGATTAGCTGTTTTTTTCATTCATAGTGAAATATTTTGATCTTTTCTTCCAGCAGGTCTAGATTTTGTTTCAGGGATGGATCTTTTTCTGTTGTTATTAATATATGTCAAATATTGCCCAGTTACATAGCCTGTTGAAAATTTCAGGTTATGAACAGGGAGGGTTTTACCACTTTCTTAGACAGGTACCACTTTCATATATATATATATATATATATAGTAAGCTGTGTAAAATTTTATCAGTGAAATAATCTTTCTACCAATCTAGTATCTTTATGGTAAATTTTTGTAAACTGATAAAATGGTACAAAAACTGTATAAATAAGTTTATACAGGTTTACCAGTTTGATGGAAGAATTTTGGAGAGTTGGTCTCTTGTTTTTTCGTGGTGGCCTTCTGACTGATTTGGGGGAGGGAGGGAAATGAAGATGAAATTTTAAACACATTTTGACCTTTTTATTTGAGATAGGAATTCTAGGTAATCAGCTATATAGCTTCCATCTTCCATTTCATTGACATTCATTTGGTAATGGATGCAATTGATAAAGTATTTTCCCAGAGTTCTACTAAGAATTTAGTCTTGTAACCATGGTTTTTTGGTTTGGTTGTTGTTGTGTGTTTAGGTGGTGGGTGGTGTGGGTTTTTTTGGTTTTTTTGTTTTTTTAAACAAGCCAAGCAATGTCTTCGGGCCGTAGCTGTGCAACCTATACATTTAAGATAACATCTGGTTTTTTACAGCAAAATACATGCATCTACATTAAAATGTTTGCATAAAAAAGAATTCACTCAAACATGCCTAAAATTAGGTACATATACTGATTAATTTTTGCCTGTGGTTTAACTGGTAACAATTGAGGTGGCTGTGGTGCTGTATTCTAGTTTCTAGTTCCTTGACCAGGTACCTTATTAATGTACTTAAGAAATTGGTTATATAAAAGTTGTTATAATATTAATGCAGAACAAGAATTAACAAAAGTCATGTCTTTTCTTCCATGACTCCCTCCAATAGTTCCAGCAGAGCTTGAAAATGCATTTAGCTCTTTAATTCTGTTAAGAAATGCAAGGTTTGTAGTACAGACAGAACAATTAATCAGCTGAAGAAACACTTCTGAAGCTCTTCATGCTAACAACATTTTTGGAAAAGTTTTATTCACACATGAATAATTGAATCTAGTGGGCAAACAACTGTAATGGATTAGTTAAACCAATTCAGAAAAATACATTTACGTGCAACAAATAATCAGCCTTTGGAAAATTCTATTACTGACAATTATTGAAATTAATCTGATTGTCTTCACTGGAAGTGGAATCAAGCTAATATTAAAATACTGTAGTAAGCAGAAAAATTGCTTAAATCATGATTGCTAACAGGTGGCAAGTAGTTAGGTGCATCTGTGGGGGCTACTGTCCAAATGTGAACATTTGAGCTCTCAAGCGCGCAGCTTGCTCCCTGTAATTGGTAGAGTCTGACTGTAAACACTGGCATAAATGAAAATGCCACATCCAGAGTCCTACACTTATGAAGAGACATGAGACAGAACCACCAGTGAGGAGGCAGCTCACACCTTGTGATTATGCACGGAAACTGGGCTGCGGGAAGAGTGAGTCTTGGTGTGCCAGAAAATAGGGAGTGCCAGAAAGAAGTGGTGTTGGAAAAAAGAAAGGGGCCTGGAAAGAAGAATGCGAGGTTCCTGGCTGGAGGAAGAATCCTGGAAATGGGGGAAGATCCTGGAGATCAGGGAGCTGTGAGGAGGTGGAAGCCAGGAAATGCACCAGAGACACTGTCTGGTGATGCTCGAGTCAAGTAACAGTGAGGAGCCACGCAGCAATGACAGACCCAACTTTCTGCCCAAGCATCCCGGGCCAGAAGTCACTTTCCTGCAGGGATGGAAGGTATGGATGGGAAGTATGAAAGATAATTAAGTAGTTGAAAAAGCTCTCATCTCATTGCTTCTTAAACAGACCACAATATCCAGATGCACTGCAGGTAGTCGTTTACTCCATCTTGCCTGTGACATCTTAAAAGCATTATCTCAAAAAGTCCCGCTTAAATTTTGGCTCAGATGATATCCAGGAAATGTTCCTAACCAGACCTATGGATTTTTTCTCTTAGCTGTGTAAAAGCTGCTAGCAAAGAATTTTTCTTTTTAAGATGCCTCAAGTCCATATATTTTCTAGATTGTTCATTATTCCGATTGTTGTAAATTCAGACCAGTTTAAGATGAATGGCTGGAAAATATTTTTTTTTTTTTAAGGACAAAAATCTTACTGTATGAACTTGCTCTCATTTTTCCACTTATTTGATGTCTCTGTTGGATTCCTGTGTGATTTGTGTCACCAATGCAAAGTACGACTTCAGAAAGGCATTTGATTTCTCTTCATCTTAAAAATGCATCGGGGGAGGACTGGAAAAATAATACCTGACGTCTTCAACTATTTTATTTATGAAGACATATTAATTCTTGGTAAATTGGGGTTGGTGTTATGAGTAGAAGTTTTTGACTTCTTTCATGAAATGAGCACAGGTAGTGTTTTGAATAGCAGAAGTTTATCTAATCATCTCTATTGCAAAGGATCAATTATTTGTTCTTGCTGACTCTCAACAGTGCCTTGGAGCACTTCTGAAGCTCCAAGTGGGACAGCTGGGTATCTGACAGGACTACTAAACAACAGTATTTCCTTTTCAGGCAGTTTCCTCTCCGTCCTCTTACTCTCTTGTTGCTATAAGCTAGATACTGCTGATTTTATCTACATAATTTAAGGTAATTAGAAAATTAGATAAACAGTCCTAACACTGTTTATTGGGTTTGAAACAGTGACCTGTTTTATCCGAGGAGTTAGGTTTTTGCTTGATGCACCTACAATGTTAAATAAATATACAGGAGGGTTAAAGTACTAGAGAAGGTAAGATGTGTGGCATCACATGAATGAGAAACCCTATATAGACTACTTATTTATTATTATGTAAAATGTACTTATGTCTATTTAGGATTGACTCCTACAGTACATGAAAGCTGTAGCAGTTATGAATTATCAATTACATTTGAAGAATAAGTTACCCAGTTAATTTATTCTGTTAATAATTCAGTTGAATCACCAGTCAAATTAGCTGTGTGAGATGTTAAGAGAGCCATGAGTATTCATTATTCAAAAAAGGTTTATTAAACAACTGTAGAGACAGTAGATAAGCAAAGTCATGCTTTTTATGATAAACATTAATCATCTAGTGCGTACTTACAGTGAAAGTATATTGGATTCTGAATTTTCTGAAATTAAGTACACTATTAGAGAGAAGAAAAAAAAAAAAAAAAAGAAAGCAAGCCCCAGGCAGTCAAAGGAGATGCACTTTTTATGTGTGTCAATTTTAAGTAAAAACTGATGACCCAATATTTAATTTGGTTTAGTGTGAATTAGTTTTTTGGATGCAGCTATAGGAAGGTGTGCAGCAGGATGGCTGCAGGAGCACTTGGCATGTTGCTGCATGTCCTCCCTGTTACCAGCAGAGGACAAAACTGGACTGAGAGATCCTGCAGGTTTCAACTTAGTTGTCCAGACTCTCCTCCTTACAACAGAGGAAAAAAAGGAGAAACAAGCAGCAGTTATAATTCTTCTCTACTTACCTTCTCCTCCTCTTGTCTTCTGTGACATAGATTGATATAACCTCGTTTTCTTCCTACTCTCAGGTGACAAAAAACTGGGAGATGAGTATGTTATCTCAGCTACTATATCTAAAAGGACAGCTTTGTGGCAATATTGGAGGAGCAACCCTTTGGTTGTTCATGGTGGGAAGTAAAAACAGTTGGAAGCAATCCATGTGGTTCTTTACTCAAAAATCTCATCCCAGTTATATTGAGGAGACTCATGTGGAGGAGTCACAACTTGAAAGCAGCACTTAGGGAGTGACAAAAATTATTCTGGGATTATTCCTTCTTCTTTTGGTCTGCATTTCTGGGGGTTCAGATCCAAATGAAAATTCAGGAAGCTCTGGGACACCATCAGGAGCAAATGCAACCCACACTTCTTTTTATGCATCTCTCTCAGGAAAAGGGGAATGATCAAAGTATATCCTTGAAAACTGTAGTTTGTATTTAATTGTCTGTTCAAAATTGACCTCCCATAAAAACAATACGTAAAAAATGCTGGACTTCTATGTACCTCAAACTACATCATGATAATCTTTGTTTCCAGTATCTCCAAAATCTTACTATCGTGGAGGCACTTCTCCAAACTGATCACTGAGACAGGATCTGCACATTTGCAATTTCTGTTAATGGCAGTTGCATCCTATCTGCAAGAGCAAAAAAGCGGACTATAATCAGTCGTCATTTTTTTTGAACTTCTATCTAAAGGAGTCTCTTGAAGTTATGTAATGGTGCATCTGGTCCTTTTGAGATAAGACACTTTGTCTGACAGTGAGTGGAATTACATCTTTTCACTCAAGCAAAAGTTATATTGAGAGTTTCTATTTGATATAATGTTCTTCTAGTATGAACTACAGTTATGTCCCTAATGTGCACTTTAGACCATTGCCAATCCTTACCGTCATCTTCTAATAATTTGCTTAATTTTCTTACTGTCCCAGTGGTGTTCAGTATCATATCACTATTAGTAAATTGAGCACAGTCTCAAGTGTCCTATAACATGAAACAAGACTCTTTCAACTTCATCATCCACCAACGTTCAATCAAGCTTAGATGGGTAAATGTTAGTCTGAAAATACACACAACATAATACCAGCATATTCTATCTAAATTCATATTTCTGTGTTAAATAATAGTATCTCTTATATATGACAGAGACTATCTGCTTCTCATAGCTGAGATATATTGTTTGCCATTTGATCCAATCCTTTAAAAAACTCATGCTGTTAATCTGTTTTATTTTAATGGGATTATTTCCAGAACTAGCTAATGTTATAAAGGTAACATAAAAGTGCAGCCCAGACCTCCAAGCAGGGGTGAATGAGTCCAGAGATGAAGAAAACAAGTCTAAGTAGATATTACAGAACTGCATTGACAATTAAATACCTTTTTTGTGGTTTTATTTCTTGCTGTGTAGAAAGGTAGTTGGATCGTCAAAACTCTGCTGTGATGCTATTACCGCTTATAATTCAAAAGACAGGCTGAAAATACATTTCTTAATTTCCACTAAGAGCTTTTGGGCAGGGTCTCCATATTTAACCAAATGTAGAGCAGGTTGATTACAGTTACCTTTCTTCAAGATAGAAGCCTTTCTTTCTTTCTTTCCCTTTTTTTTGCCGGCAGGGAGGGAAGGTATACTGCTCTTGGAAATGTGTGGGATTCACAGCATGCATTTATCATGGTGTAAAGTTTGTAGTTTTGGAATTGTGATGTTTTGTTTTATTCTTTAACTGAGACAGGCCACTTTTGCTCTGTTACACCCAGTAAATCAGGACAGTCAGCTCTTCCTGTTCCTGCTTGAAATTTATTATCTGACCATGGGTTATTTATAAATGAATCTCAGTGAAGAAATGGGCTGGTTGTCCCTTGCTAGCTTTGCTGTGAACTGCTAACAGAGGGCTGGTTAAAGCCAAACAGGAACATGGGCAATTTGGCTGCTACGCTTGTGTTCTGCATGTAGTTCTGTTACTGCCTGGAAGTGCTCTTGGTTCCCCCTTGCTCCTGCAGGCTTCTGTTTCTGTGATCTAGTGAGTGGGAACAGCATGGGGCTCTATATTTACCTTGCACTTGGAGCCAAAAAGACTTTTCATGCTCCCCCAGCTTGGCTAGTTCCTCTAGATGCAGAGCTGATTCCCAGCTGTGAGCTGATAGGAAGCTATTCCTGTTTATCATACTTCTCCCACTGTTGTGCTCCATTTTCACATGCATCATCCACATTATGTGTTTGTATTTAGTGTAAGAGAGGGCAAAATACAGCTTGCTGCATATTTTTATTTTATTTCTGTTGACTGTAGGAGTATGCTCATTACTCTGTCTCTGACCTCTGAAATTACTGATCTATTTTCTTATCATTTTATTTACGTCCTGTGAAAGTTCTGTAGAACAGGTTTACCTACCATTGGAGTAATTAATAATAAATTGTAAATCAGTAAATAATACACCTGCAGAGCAAAATGATGGAATATCCAGTTAGAACAGATAAACTTACTTCTTTCCAAAACAGCATGGGATATTCAGGTAGTTGGATCTCCCCAAAGCAAAGGAAGTGAGAAAGTTCTTTCTCCAGTAAAAATAATGTCTTAATCGTTTGCTTGCTTTTCAATACTTGCTATACCATTGTTACATCTTAAATAATTAAGAGTCATAGAAGATGTTGCAAAGAGAGTGTGTCTGGTTCTGGTTTATGAGTGATCCCTCAGATACTTGACAGATAATATCAGTGCATTAGAATTATCAGACTCAAGAGTTTTGGATGGGTTCTAGAATAGTTGAGGGAACCGAAGGCATGCAGGAATTTGGTGGCAGAACATGTGGTACAGCAGCACACAGAAGATAGAAAATCATCCATACAAGTGTGTGCAAGACTAGAGGCAGCCTTAAAGACCAGTGCTTCTATCTTGAAGCAAACAGGCAGGCCGTGTGGTGAATAGACAGCACTGGTGACATGTGCTTCCATCATTCCATGGCCTAGAAATAAGACTCAGTAGCCTAAGAATTAAGCTACTGAAATTTAAAAAAAGAATGTTTGGGAGCATCTCCCAAAAACTGAAATAGTGCACTGGGCAGTTTTCTTGCCTTAAAAATAAATAAATAAATGGCATTGGTCACAGTGATGAGAATGGTTTCCAGGCGCACCTCTATAAGGCCTGTCAGCAGTGATCAGTAAAACAGAAGGGCTTGATTTGAATTTAGACATCGTCCAAGCAAGTGCACTTACAAGTGTAAGTCCTGTAGTTTCATTTGTGCTGTTTGTTGAGAAACCCTGAAATAGTAAGACATGCTGAGATGGCAATGTGTATTAATGCGGGTGCTGCACTAGAATGGTTTTATGGTTTCTTCACTGGAGATGGTTTGCAGAGAGCCTGCACAAAAGTGGGAGCAGCAGAACCTGACCTGTTTGCGCCTGTCTGTCCTGCCCACTGCCATTCTCAAGTCCAAGCCAGATTGCATGGACAGGGCGAAAACATTTGTGCTGCGGTTCTATGGGAGACCTGGCTCATGTGAAGCTACTGCAGGAGTTCAGCAGCTAAGGGGTGGGATTCCTGTAGAGTCACAGCTCTTAAGTCCAGAGTGGCCTTTTACAGTCATTTTGTTTGTCCTCGATAACAACACAGGGCATCCACTCTGATCCAGGGGTTCCAGCATCTGGCTCAACAGCCGGTGGCAGAGTCTTAAGTAATCAGTGTACTTACATGAATGTAAGAAATTGCAGCCAACACACCACTTTCCCAAAAATGTGATTTATGTTGTGCTGAAAGAGAACTTGTTCATTAAAAGCCAGCTGAATCTCTGAGGGGGAGCTAATGTACCACAGTCTGTTCTGTCATCTCCCACAAGAACTTGCTGGCAAGTAATCTTGGTCAGTGATGTTAATGAATGGAGGCAGATCCCTCTCAGAGGGATTTAGTTATTAGCATACCCCATCAGATCAGTCTTGTTCAACTAAACAATTAAAATAACAACATTAAAATAATCATGAAAACGTATTCCCAATATGTGGTTCCACCCACGCATACACACTTTGATATTGCATGGAGGATAGTTCCCATCTAGATAAATATCTTAATTCAGAACGGCCTTAACTCCAAAGGTTCCCAAATGCAGCAGCCCAGTCACCTCCCACTGTAACAGTGGAATCCTTTCATGGAAAACTGGGTTTATTATTGTCCTGTGAAAAAGACACACAGTAAATCAGGCTGAAATACAGTGCCATAAATCTCTATGAGTCAGGGCAAGGAAGGACAATCATTTCAGTCATTCTATGAAAAGAATAATGGTTCTGCAGTTCAGTATAAAATCTCATCTTTCTAAAACCGTAAGTCATCAAGCAGAACAAAACAGATTCTGAAAAAGCATTCCTTCCATTTGAATGTGCAAAATTAATGGCATCACTAAATCTTGGATTTTGATATTGTTGTCATAAGCATCAAGACCTAGTTTGGAAGTCATCATGCAGTCACCTCTCTTAACTTTGCTAAGTAAATGGCAGTCACCACAACAGTGGAATCACTGGTATTTGCGTGGAACTGCTTAACTAGCATGCATTATTACTATTTGTTCATGTACTAGCAGCCAGCTGACACTTCAGCTGAATCCACTACTTCACCAAGTACAGAGGCTTTTCAGATGACCCAAATGACCTTTACCTGCATGTGCAGCATAGAGCTTTAGCAGAAAGAGGGAATCAAGGAAGCATTAATCAGTACGACCCTACTATTTGGAGGCACAAACACGATGTATTAATTTAATTCCAAGTTTACTTCCTAGAATATACCAGGATCATATCTTTGCAGGAGGTATTGCTTACATGTTGAAGCGGCCAGAAACCCTGCAAATATCTAAGGTGGCTACTCAGAATAGGACAAAGAGCAAGTATGGATTTCTGAAACAGCTTTTCATATAGGCTAGCCATTGTCCTGGGGCCGTCTGTGTACTGTTCTGCTAAATTACTTTATCTATCTGAAGCAGTTTGATTCCTAGCTTACCTCAAGGTCCTGCACACTGAATTTAATCAAGGTTCAGTCAAAAATTAATTAGATCCTTTGGCCGTCTGCTTATATCAAGAGAAGAGGTTTCTAATTCTTATCAGGTAGCCTGGCAAGGCTCAACAGTTACAGCAATAATTCATATGCAGTGTCATTGTCCCAGTTTGTGTGCACAGCACGCCTGCCACCAATCCCTATCTGGTTTGCAAGAGGGAAACCCACTGTGTGTGTGAGTAATATTATAAATAATGCATCCAATTAGTCAACTACGTGCTGCTGCATTTCCCTGAAGCCCGTGAACCTGAAAGCCCCAAAGAAACTGTACTCTTTGAGAGAAATGCTTATACATAGATATTGCCCTTATTCAGAGGTCAGTCATTTGCACTCTCCTCTCTTGTGTTGTACAGCAGAAGACACAGGGAAGTTGCCCCTTGCAGCGCTGCATGGGGGGAGAATAAATACTAAGAGCTCGTGCTGTGATTTCCGGCTGCGTGAGGAAGGTGCAAGATCAGGGACAGGCTCCAGTGCAGGGAAGATGGAAAGAGGGAGCAGGATGTATGCGTGCGTGCACATGGTAAAGGAGAGTCCAGGCCCTTCCAGAAGCTAGACGGATCTGTCACTGCACCTTTTAATTTCTTTATGGTTCCACTGAGGTAGTGAATTCTCTAATGTCACATGAATGACACCAGTACTGAAATGCAATGCAGCTTGCCAGCAGTGAGATGGAGGCCAGCACAATGTGGTCCTTTTCTTCCCAGCCTGCACTTTTCTTTGATATGAGGAACAAAAACTGTGTTTCAAAAGAGAAACAGAATCAAATTAGAATTCACATTAATTAGATTTCCTGCAGTAAAACAAGAAATAAATCAAACATGATCCTGGAAAAATGGCTTCTTGAAGTTGCAAGCTTGCTTTTCCCCTAAAGAGACACTTGTGCTTGCTTTGAGGGGGTAATGAAACTGTAAACTGAAAAGTCATTTGAAAATGATAAATTAGGCTGTGATTATGCCAAGTGATATTAATTATGCTGATAGACTCTATAGCAAGGAATTTTTAACTGATTCAGTTCCGCCTTCTGGCTTGCTCTGACAAGTAGCAATGTGTCAGGCTTGGTTTGGTAGTGAGCTTCATCAACAGCAGTAAGAAAGCCCAAACTTGCAGTCTCGGTTCTGTGTTAGGTTCTACATGGACATCATCACAGAGTGGGCCATGATCTAAACAAATTGTATTTGTATTATTTGTACAAACAATTATTTTGCTGGGTTTTCTGTATCAATAGAGCAGATGGCTGAAAAGTAAAAATCAGGATGGGTTTTTTTTTCCTAACCTGACAAGGACACAGAGGGTTTCTGTTTTTCTGCTTTGAAGATGCATTGCTACCTCTTCCTCAGAAAGTTCTTTTTAAGCCACATTATGTTAAAACAAGCCCCCCTTCTGCCTGGGTTTCTAGCCCGCTTTGCATCTCGGTAGCAGCACCTTTCAGCAGAAATGAAATACTGAACTAATTATTTCTTTTTTCAGCATGGTCTTCTTAAGATCAGGGTGCTATGCATGGTAGGACTATCTACTCAATGTAAGGTGAAGTGGAAATTAGTAGAGCATCACTGTGCAGTTTAGTGTTCTTGACCTGTGAACCAGCAGAAAAAGGAATGGGGCACAAAAATGGTGAGCTCCTAAAATATCTCCTCTGCCTTATTGTGGCAGCTTTTTGCCATTAGGTAATAAAAGTAAAAATAAGTTGAAGCATGAAGTTGTAACTTCCCTGGGACTTTTATTCTGCAAGAACCACAGGCCCCAATTAAAGACCAGCGGACTGCCAGTGGCTGCCAATTTAAATGTGCTTTATCAGCTCCAATGGGGTACAGCCAGTCCACTTATGTCCCCTCCTTTTTTCTAGCGAGAGCCCGTCCCGGCTTTATACCGACATTCCGTGCCAGTGCTGGGTGCACCCTATCGAATGCATCGCTGCTTCTTGGTCACATGCTCAGATTTATTTCCAGCACAGTGGCATAAAGGACAGTTTTCCATTTTCAGTGATGGGATCAAGTTCCCAGCTCAGGTAGAGACTGCATTCTTATGTCAAGTGAAAGGGACTTTTTTTTCTAGTTCAGTAGAAGTTCCTCCTGCCAATTATTTTCAAATCACTTAAAACCAAGATGATAGAAAATTAACCAACCTTAGCCGACAACAACATAAAACCCACAGTACTGTGGGACGTAGGCCAGGCACAAGAGATATCCATGTGCAAGACTCACAAATTGATTCACTGGAGAATGGTGAAAACTGAAGCTATAGATTTCAAAATACCATTTATTGAATAAAAGTGTCTATAGAAAACAGGAACAACAGTTGCAATGAAACAGTTATCTCAAAATTTAATCTGTTTAAATTCTTTAAGTCATTTCAAAGGCAGTTTGCCATTTTTAAAATAACAGGGAGTTCACCTAAGAACATTTATTGTACTCCAGATGATTTCTGACATCCAAAAATGCTGTTCATTTGAATTTTGCATTTATTTACTCTGAGATAGCAAAACTCAGTGTCTAGCTTAAACTAACTTTCTGAGACTATAGTGCTTTACCGTCTATAACGATCTTTTCTATTTAGCATTTCCCATGTAGCTCCCATGTTCTTATCAACATGGAAGGAAAACGTGGACCTTAGAGCACAAGGTCTTTGTCTCTCCCTCTCCGTTGCTGATGGTCGCTCCCATCACAACACCCTTCCCCTCCTGCGCCACCGCCACAGGCCACTGCTCAGCTGTTACCTGGGACTGGCACACAGATCTGCTCAGCGGGTTTTGGTGAGAGGTAAAGAATAGCTGCACAGAAGGCAGCATAGATGGTGCTATGTATGATTGGAAAAGATTCACTGAACATTAAATGATACTAGATGAAAACATAAGGGAGGTTTTGCAGTAGGGGGTGAGGCAAGACTGATATCCAAGTGAAAAGGAACCGTATGTTTGGAGTGCAGGCAAGCCAAATAATTGGAGAACATTTTATTAAAAGATAATGAGTTTATGAGTTATATATTTTAATGAGTAAATATCTGTGGTTGGTTCTAAGGTGGTAAGTAATATATTTGTAAAATATTTTTCTTTAGAAGCTATTGAAAATCTTAGGTCCTTTTATGTCTTAATTGATTTATCAATATAGCATGTTTTTTGTTACTCCATTATTCTACCCTGTTGTGATTCTGATTTTGCTCAGTCATTCATTTGGAAATTGGTCGTTAAAAAAATCACAGGCTTGAAAGCATAATAAAATCCATTTTCAAACACAGGTAAATGGCAGATGCACAAACAGTCCTGCATATAAACAGTCAACATTTAGCTGAATTTAGTGCACAGTAGACTACCCGCAGTTAATCCAGAGTTTCTCTAGCACAGACAATGGATGCCTGGCACCTGAGGGTGGCCAGAGCTCTTGGGCAAATGGCAGTTAATGCCCGCGGAGAGCTGCCCATCATTTTCAGGATCAGGCTTGAGCGTGAGCAATTACTAAAAACTTCTACTTTAAATGAAATTAACCAGGAGTTTTCTAAAGCCTCCTCCTACTACATTTGCCACAATTCAGATATTGCAAGCTGTGAACCAGATTGTGCCATTGTTATCTAGGTCAAATAGTACCTTACCTACACAGTGGGGTTGTCTCTTAGAGTGTGGCTCAAGGTAAATGTAAAACACCCTGTCTAGTCTGCACAGTACAGGATAAGGAGACATCGTACACTCCGTCTAACCCATGATCCAAATGTATTTGAAAAGCCTTGCTAGCACTGTTTCTCAGTTGAGGAAGCTCGCAGTGTTATTGGTCCACAACCTGTATTGTTTAGGTTCTTTTCCCATGTTCTTTTAATCTTGTGTATGACAACTGCAAATGTACAAGGGGAAAGAATAAGCAGAAATACCTGTTTTGTGAAATCCTGCTCTTTGTCCAGTCTAGTAAGGAATTCCTCCTCTTGTCATAAAAATAAATATTTTTCTAGCTATTTATTACTTTTTGTAGGCCACTTGATTTCTGTAGTTAGAGCATCATTGTACAGTGGGTATGACCCACCATTTCTTGAGCCTTGTTTAGCCATTCACTTCTCTGGTGCTTTAAGAAAGCCCTTATTGGCAAGAAAGACAAATGGTGGTTTAGCAGCCATTAACAGTTGCTCTGCACAAATGTAAATGGCATGGGGAACAAGGAAAACCAGCTCCCATGTTTTTCATTCTTTGAGAAGAGCACTTGTGGCTCTTAACAAAGAGGGAAAGAAACCTGCTTGTGAGAGGACATAAAATTCTCTATCCAGAAAACCATTCCTATCCCCAGCCCCCAGCACATGCTCTGAAAATGTCACTCACAAGGAACTCAGCGACTTTATCATGCAGATATTTCAGCTCTATCTTGAGACAATCAAATCTATGACACTCTATTTTCATTTCATATTTATCTTCCTTGGTTTTATGAAGGTTTTGATTTCTTGAGATTGTCTTCACTTTAAATTTTCAGTGACATTTTCATCACTGGGTGAGTTGCTTTTAAAAACTCAAGATGAAGAAATCCTTCCCTTGTCTTACGAGCACTTGCCCTGAAGGATTTTACCTTACCAGATGCCTCAGATGATGCTTAGCTGCAAGTTTCAGTCACTGCAAATCAGTGAACAACACTCAGATTTTGCTTCTTTCAATATAAATGTTTTTTTCTGCTTCTCCTCTGAGACTATTATAAAAAAAAAAAAATCTGGAATAACAGAAGCTCTCAAACTGAGGAGAAAGTCTTTTCCCTTATCTAGATAACATGCCACTTCATAATAAATCTGTCACTAGCACATCCTTGCTACCCACTCTCTGCAATGCCTGCAGGATGATAGGCTTTGTGATTAACTAGAAAAAGAACAGTCTCTCCTTACCTCAGAGTATGGGAGTAAAAATAGGCTCAGTGTGGAAGATGCTTCTGAAACAGAGTATTTTTTTTTTTTTTTTTTCTCCAAATATACTAGGTCTGTTCTATAAGAAATGAGATGGTTGGGGTTTTACTGCGTACATGTGGGCACTGTTGGTATTGTTTTCATTTCAAGGTGACGTAACATACATAAATCAAGATGGTCATGAGGTGACAGGCTGACATCGACCCTGGTTTCCTAAAAAAATGAGGTCTGCACAGTAAGCATCGCAGTTGCTGTCTGCCATCTTCCAGTAACTTTGAATCTATTTTTCAGGTTCAGTGAAATTTGAACTTAAGCTCATAAAAGCTTAATGAAAACAGGCAGCTGGGTAAAGAGGAAAACTGTGTTTTCCCAGCAAGGGAAAGGAGGAGCCCGGTCTGTGTCTTGTAGCAGGGAACCCACATGGGGGAGAGCTCTTATCACGGCTTCAGAAGCAGGAACAGCTTTGATCAGCGGTTGCCTCCAGAGAAGCCAACTGCAAGGCACAACCCGTGGGAAGCCAGGGTTCAGCGCTGCACTGTAAATGCAGCTCTCGAAATGTGGTTCCAGTCTGTGAGTTGAGTGTAACTGCTGCGAGTGGGTGAGTGGCAGGGCCACAGCCAGGGCATCTCGGGAAACCTTGGCCCCTGCGGATGCCTGGTCCCACCTGAGGGTGAGGTCCCCGTGCAGGACGGGCTGGTCCCTGTGTGTGTCTGCTCACAGGGAGAGGCTGGCAGTTAAGGCATGGCTAATGCTTCGTTTTACGGTCAGGCTGGGTGTCCATCTGTGAAAACTGCACTTCAAAGACCCCATTAGTGCCCCAGGCATCCTCCCCCTCTGCACAGGAGGAAGCACTTCGGCAGAAGGACAATCCTTCCATTCACAGAGCAGGAGAGGACACTGCTGCAAGCTGCCTGCTCTGAGAAGAGCTGCTCATGCAGATGCAATCCTGGCAGTTTCTGGTGTGCTGTGAGGACATTGTTTTATCTTTACTTTTAATGGAAGGGATAAAGTGGGATAGTAATAATGGGACTGATAAATGAAAGGAAAACTGTAACCACATAATTATGTCAGAATCAACTAACAGCCTTGAAAAGCCAATTAAACCACATTATGCAGATACATGTAACAGAATACTATTAGTAAGTCTTTTGCGGTGGCATGCCTGGCAATTAAGAGAACAGTATTGGCAGAACACAGTGAAAACAGTGATAATGTATAGTTAAAAATGTTTGGAGACAAACAGTGCATAGAGGACAAGGGACAGCCTAGAACTGAATACAGGAGCATCCTCAAAGATACCAGCACCCAGGGGAAAAAACAAAGGTATTACTCAAAATCGTTTTTTTTGACTAGGATGTTGGGCATAGCTTGGAATACGTTGTATTTGTCATCAAAATGAATTTACTGGCTTATCCATAAACGAAAGGCTGCAGTGCAGCAAGTAGTCTGTATTTTCCAACTCTTCACAGATTTCAGGTTGTGCAGGCAAATGGAGGAATTCCACATTTTTTATGAATTAAAGAAGTTTGCAGAAATATTCTGATTGAGGTAGTAAGAATATTAGGTAATGTTCCTGTGGTTGCAACTATTCAGTAAATATTTGGGAATGAGATTGCTCAGCATTGCATATTCTTATGTATGTGGTGTTTCCAGGTCAGGGACCTGAGAGAGGTGTCGCCCATCGAGTTTCTTTCTAATTAGAATATTGGGATGTGTTGTTTCCTCTCACCCACCATAGAAAGATCTGAAGGTTCAGTTCTATCCTTCGCTTCCCTTCCTCTGCCCACTCTCGCAGAGCCCTTCTCGCCTGCCGTCAGGGAGAACTGTGCAGGAGCAAGCTCTGAGGTAACGTTAGTGCGGGGTTTAGAGTTCCCACAGGCTTTACAGAAAGCTACACTCCTTCCAGAAACTATTCCGTGGGACTGTGGGGAGCTCATCTAAGGGGATAAAACCAGTGGGGATTTTTTGGTATCAGAGGACAAGCATTCTGGAGAGTTCATACTCCCCTTATT
Source organism: Calidris pugnax (assembly GCF_001431845.1). Classification (NCBI taxonomy): domain Eukaryota; kingdom Metazoa; phylum Chordata; class Aves; order Charadriiformes; family Scolopacidae; genus Calidris; species Calidris pugnax. The sequence goes on from NW_015090922.1 coordinate 22,162,140, forward strand.
TTCTTCCTCATACTGGACAGACTTCTGAGACATGCTACCAAGAGAGTTTGCTTGCAGAAAACCAGCATGTTTCCTTTAAATATTATTCTACGTATTGTTTTCAAACATCTATGTGCAGGTTTTCTTCTTGCTTTATTTTTGGAGATGGCTGAACTGATGTGAAACGCAGACAATGAGAGATCAATGGCATTTGTGCCCACAGCAGTGCCTTCCTGAGCTGTTAAAAACCAAAGGAAGGCAGAGAGTGTGTGTGTGGTTATGCTTTGATTACAGAAGCCAGGCAATATATTTATAAATTAAATTCCGTCAACAACTTAAGTACTAGGGATCTGCAATTAATGAAATCTCTGTAAAACCAAGATTTATGATGACCAGGAGACATGCCTTTACTGAACTGAAGAAGTGAGACTGTGTCCATAGAAAGTTAAAGCAGTGAATAGTACTATGATGTCTATATTTACTTGGGCTATTTTTCCTCATACTTTATCTGTGGGAATGTTGATGCTTACAGAGTACTTTTCATGAGAGAAGAGTAACATTATCTCTGTTTCTATGTGTGAAGAAACTGACACAGAAATCTGGAGTTTCCTAGGTGAGGTACCATACCATAGCAATGGGGGAATTAAGAACCCAACCTTTTTGTGTGCTAATGGGGTATACTGTATATTGGATCATGCTGGATTTAACAGCACAGTAAATTTAGCTACTGATAGTATTAATCACCTGTTTTTTCATCCTTTTATTTGAAGCTGGCACATCGTATTCCTTCTCCAGCAGAGAAATAACTTGAGCTCATTTCTTTCACCTTTTCCTGAACTCACAAACCAAAATTGTTTCTGAAGTATGGAACTGTCACTGGTAGCAGTGTGTGCTCCTACAGCATCCAGCAGAAAGGATGTTTTTCCTGTAAACAAAATAATATAAAAGTAATAAGTAAATAAAACCCACACTGTAGCCAAAAGTAGTAAACGTTGGGCAACACTAAAAACAAAAATGGTGCCTATGACAAATGGGTATCACTCTTAAGTTGTGTCTGTCCATAAAGTGTGTTGTATTCTATCAGGACACACCACTCTGACATGCACTGAACATACAAATTCTGTTACAGCTCTTTGCCTGCTTTTGGCTGAGGATTTAGCTTATGTGCTTGCCTTTAAAAGAGTGTTGTTAGGAATGTTTTTGTAGCTGACAGCACTACCGCTGAGCTCAAGGCACGCTTCTGGAAGATACCCCTCAGACACTCGTATGTTCTTGCTGCATTCCACAGATCCATCAGCCAAAATATCACTAATGATACGCGCTTTTAATTTCACAGATGAAGGAACTTGGAGTCATCGTATACAACTGTAGCTGCCTGGTGCTGGATTTACAAAGGATATTTGCCCTGTATAGCTCACTAAGATACAAGAACAAAATACCTCCAAGTTGGTCTAAGAGACTATATGGAGTCTACGATACTCAAAATAAACTGACGCTGCAGCTGAACGAGACAAAATCTGAAGCTTTCGTGTCGGTAAGTCCTAAAAAGGGTTACAGAGAGGGACGGAAGGGAAGAAACTTATTTAACCCACCAGATTTTCAGATGACCTGGAAGTTTAACATCTGCTTACTCTCCTAATACTGTCCTTTACGAACTACAGAGTAGTGAGACCAGGTTAGGTCGATGTTAGTAGCAACTGTGAGAAGAATCTCAAGTGTCTTTTCACTGATACAGAGATGTTCACAGTTCCCTGCAATAGGTCCATCATAATGCTGTGTTCTGCCTGACAGATACCATCAGGGAGAAATTACCATGGAAGGTAACATCCATGAATAGGAACTAATTTGGTATAAACTAAGCCTATGTTTAAGTATTTCCCTAAATTGGCCCTAACTGAAGAAGATGCACATTACTTCTATATCCTTAACCAAAAACAGCTGCTAAAATTGAGACTCAATGTGAGTGACTGGAAACTCAAGTATAGAGCTAAGACCTCTACAGCTGTCCTCTACACAAGACAGAACTGGATTGATAGTCTCATAATGCTGGAAAGCCAAATATTCTGTTCTGTGAGAAAATGCTTATTCCAATAGGTGTACTTTTGTGGTGAAGTCGTAGTTGAAAGGTTTTTAAACAGTTATTTGCCTTTTCCTATGGTGCAGAAGAGAAAAATAGCAATTTATTTTTTCTTCATTCTGATTTCTGTTACATTGTTCTTGCATGCAATTTGCCAGGACTGAAGAAAGTGTAGAATTTCATTTGAGCATTATTCTCTTTCCCTTTCTCTGTAATGTTACCACTTTTCCTCTCGTACTCAAACAATGATAGGGAGGGTCTTCAAATTAGGTTATTTATTTACACTAGTTAGATAGAAGGTGAATGACTTGGGAGTAAATGAACTGCTAATCAGACTTCTAAAATGATACAGACTAAGCTTGATCTCAGAGCTTGTGTTTTTATCAATGTAATTTAGAAGGATTAATCCTCTTCACCCTGCCCCATTGAAAGCATTAATACTTCTGTAGAAAATAATCTACTTTAGCTTTATTTTTAAATGACATTTTAAAACTTCTAAAATTCAAGCAGCAATCCCCATGGAAGCACTGTCTGTGTGTGTATTTTTGATGGGAAGAAATGGAGCAGTCCTCCATCTCATCAGTGATGTGGCAAAACAGGAAAAAAGCACCCAGAGCAATAGAGATGATGAAAGATGCAGAGCGTCTTTCATTTTGGAGGCACTTACATGAGTAAAAGGCAAGTATTAACATTGCTGTCTGTTCCTGAGGTAGTGATAAGAAGCCTCCAAAAGCCAGGCAGTTCCCTTACAGCCACTGCTGGGCAGGGGCGGTGGTGCTGCCCTCGCCCCGTGCTGCCCCACTCCTTCCCCCAGCCCGACATTGCCCCTTTTTGTCTGGGGCATCACAACCCCTGTGAAGGGGCAGGGAAAGGTCCCGTTGCCCACTGAGTAACCACCTGTTTCTGCCTGGTGAAGAGAATTATCAAATGGGTATTTGATCAGAACAGCAAGTACTACACACAAACGCCGAGGAAAGGGCTAAAATAGCGGGGGGTCACAGGGTAACAAGTAGAACGCCCAAACACAAGTATTATTGTGAGAGCTTTAACAGAAGTTTTTCTTCTAATTATCTTTTAAATGTCTTTCACTTTCTGTTCTTTAAATTGAACGCACCTGAAAAAGACAATGCATAAGAATTCCATTCTTTAGCTGTTCTGTAACTTAAAACTTCTATTCAAGAAAATAGTAAGAATGCAAGTATAAAATCTAAGTGCAACAGCTTCCTAAAAGTTTCAGATAATAGATATAAATGATATCTGACAAAATCACGCATTTTCTTGAATCAAAACTTTGAAAATATATTTCACTTCCAATGTCTGATCTGTATAAAACAACAAGCATTGATTTTTTTTTTTATACTTGGAAATCATGGCTTTAATGTTGCTTAGCAACAAAACAAGTCTTCCAGTCTGATAAAACATAGGAGGGTTTGGTTGTGTTTCTTGGTGTTCAGGAATGGATCTGGAGTATTGGTCTTGAAATCTTCCTGTGGTTAATCTTCTGTCATTTTCTGAACTTAGTTGTAATAAATCCTTAAGAACACCAGCCAGTGGTTAAGAAACCACTGTGACTAGATGTGGTACTGAAAGAAAAAATGACTAATGAAAACCCCAGGACCTGTTCCTAAAGAAAACATACTAATGCAGATGCCAGCTGCAAGCCAAGCAGGTAACAAAGGTGGGAAGGTGGGAAGCAGCAGGAAGGCAGCGGTCCGGCAGGGCCAGCTGTTAAGCAGCAGGACAAGTGCCACCCACTCTGGCTCTATGAAGTGCCTTTAGCAACCTCTGCTCCCCGAACCGTGCTGTTGTCTGTGAGCACCTTGGCAGGTGGCTCCCCTTCTCTCTCCCTGCTCGGGCAGAAGAGCAGAAAGCCCGGGGTGCCTCTGCCACAGACAGGGGACTCCTGCTGGCTTCGCCTTGCCGAGGCGTTCGGCTGCCCTAAACACACGGCTGAAAAGATGAAATCTGGGCTTGCCACTTACTGGCTCAACATCAGGTAAAGAGTTAATTTCTATCTGAAGCTAGGTATCAGAGCTAAATTTCTGACAAAACTGCAGCATCTCCCTGTGACAGTGACTCAGCAAATGGTCACTTTGTGGAGAACTTCAAACAGAACTGATGTACTAAGTCTTAATTCCTGGTCACAAATGATATATCAGGCTCATGTGGCAAGAACACAGACTTACTCCATCTCACACTGACCAGTTCTGGGACTCTTTGGAACAATATTCTCTGAAATGTAACTTCAACTAGAGCTTCGTTGATGATAATAGATGTTTTGAAGTTTGTGTCATCTTTGTTTTACCCACAGTTACATGTAAATGGTGAGGCTTTCAAGGGGAAATTAAGCAAATAACTCTCCTTGGTACCTTTGAGTATTCTAGCAGGACAGTTGCAGGTGTCAGTTTATATTCTCTACTAACATGAAGGGTACTTGCCATCTCAAGAAGGAGAGGGAGAGAAAATAAGTCGTGTTTTAAGTGACATATTTGAACTTTTCTCTTCACAGAATTCCCCTAAACTCTTCTGCCCAAAGGACAGAGTCCTGGATATTGAAGCTATATACAGCGTTATCGATGATGCAAAGCAGTTTGTGTACATAGCCGTCATGGACTACTTGCCCATCGTCATTGACACCAACGCTAAACGGTGAGTGTCTGTGTCCAGGACCAGCACGTTATCGTAATGCCAGTAAGAAAATGAACCCACAGGAGAGTAGTTACCACTGTGGACCAATTTCTTGGGGCCCAATTCTGCTCTTATTGAAATCAGTGAGAGTTCTGCCATTGACTTAAATGGGAGCAGAATTGGGACCCAAGAAGACATTTCCAGTTCTGGGTCCTAAGCTTTGCACCTGCCTATCGAAGGAGATCAGAAATTGTCTAGTCTGACCATCTGCAAGTGACTGGGACCCAGGAATACAAGAACCTGCTTATACATGAATCCTATTTCTTACACTATTGTATTCACTATCTTGATACCACAGCTACTGGAATTTTGAGTCAACATGAGAGAGAGAGTCTGTGTGTGTGTTATGTTAAGAGAGAACTAACATGTTGTGAATTCTCGTATACTGTGAGGGTGGTGAGGCACTGGAACAGGTTGCCCAGGGAAGCTGTGGCTGCCCCATCCCTGGAAGTGTTCAAGGCCAGGCTGGATGGGGCTTTGAGCAACCTGCTCTAGAGGAAAGTGTCCCTGCCCATGGCAGTGGGTTGGAACTCAATGATCTTTAAGGTCCCTTCCAACTCTAACCATTCTATGATTCTATATATATGAAAATTCCAAATTCAGCACAGATTACATTTGAGTTCTACCACATTTCAGTTAACAGAGTTGCTAAAACAGTTTGTATGGACCACTGAAAAGCACTCGTGACCCAAAACTGGAGCCACAGTGTAATAAAACCATCCAACTCAGAAGGCGAGTACCCAGTGGTCCCTCCTACTCTTGATAACACTTGCAATGAATTGAACATCCAGTGAAGCTTGCCATTCCATCCATGCACTTTAATTGAACACAGTTAAGCCGAACTAAGCATGTGGCCTCGTGCTTTTTTCCAGTTTTGCACAAAGATGTTTTGTTCAAATTTTTCAAAAAACAACTATCGTTTGACTGTTATCAAGCATAAAGTGTTTCAAATCCACAGGAGGGTATTTCCAAAACTCTCATTATGTACAGCCTCTGTCGCAGTGAAAGAATCCTGGGTAGTGCTGTAGGAACCTCAGTTTCACAGCATGCATCCCTCTCATTTCTCCTTTATGTTGGACAGGAACTTAGTACGTACAACTGTTACAGTGCTGTAGTTGATACTTTCTCCTATACTGTTGGATTGGGGAGATCCAGAGAAGTCACCTGTGTGAATTATTTTCCTACCTCAGGGCTTTGTGTCTGAGGCACTGCCACAGCTTCCCTACTTTGTCAGCTCCCAGTTCTCACTTGTAAGTTATTTTCTGGCATTGTAGAGCTCAGACTTCATAAGGCCAAATGTCATGATCCTGCTGGAATAAATGCATTTTGTCTAATTCTCCCTGTCTTGACCTGGTTGACCAAAGGTCAGGAACACAATGCTAACTAGCGATTGATTGTGAGACTAGCACCATGGGAATCCACCATCCCATTCGTGGCAGAATTTCTGCAGTTCTCATCAGGAACAAAAGGTAGCATCCTCTTTAAACGACCTGTTGTCTTCTGCTACTAAAGGCTGCACAGCAGCAGCTCGTCTTTTCCCAAACAAGAAATTACAGAAGGCATTCTAGTCCCCCGACTGTATGGTCCCAGTACAGAGGGGAAAAAGGATGGCATTCAGGGAGGGATGCAGCGTTCCTGTTCCCTTACTCGTGGAACCAGCAGAAACCCTCCCTGTGCCTCTGTCTGGGTCGGGTAAGCAGCACCCTCCAGCTGCAGCTCCTGCTCCTGGGAGCTCCACTGCCCACCACAGGCAGTGGTGACACAGGAGTAATTCCCAGCTTTGGGAAGACAAGGTCCCTCCATTTTGTGCAAATGTTTTGGCAGCTCTCCCTGGAAGATGTGCTCAACCATCCACAGCCTCACTGTCCTCACAGTGACCATTGTGGTGCAGGGCAGAATGACACAAAAAAGGATGCTGGCAGATCTGTTTAGTGAGAACTGCTTTACATGAGAAGGGCTTTCCTTCAACGGATAGAAAATGAAATGCACATGCGTTTTCTCTATGATGTCTAGACTTGGCTACATAAAAATCCAGATTCTTTTTAAACTCTCTGAATATATTTTATTTTTTCTCCACAGGTACTGGCCATATTTAGATGGGAAGATAAGAGAAGCATTAGTTTTACGAAGTATTAAAGTACGACTTCTCATAAGTTTCTCAAGAGACACAGATCCCCTTACTTTTAACTTTGTTTCATCTCTGAAAGCTATTTGCACGGAAGTTCCAAGCTGTAGTTTGAAAGTTGTAAGTATAATCCATATTGCTTTGAAATCTAAGGTATTTCCCACTCCAAAAAAAAGAAAAAATAATCAAGAAAACTTTGCAACTGAGAAATGTTTTATTCATATCAAAGCCATTACATTTCATTAAATAACATAGGAAATGTAATATAATAAACTGAGTTTATTCCTAGTAGTAACAAGTATAGAAATTAAGACAAAAAAATAGAATGATGCCAAAAGGCAGGCTGTGTGGTGGACAGCCCGTGTAAAACTCTACATCTGGTCTTTCACAGCAAAGCTAACAGTGAAGCGTGGTCATGTGTCTTGTTTACACTGGCCGGTAAGAGCAAATGTGACAGCACAAGAATGTGGCTTAGTCTGCATTCATCCACCCTCACTGTTCAGCTGCATCAGCATCTGCTTTTCCTTTAGTCAAATATAAAGTACAGGAAAAAATAATGAAGATTTTACATTAAATTCAGGCTGCAAATTTAGCAGCATGAAGACTAGAACAACCATTCTGTGACCACACTGGACATGCAGTACAGGAAAGTGAGAACTACCATGTATATTACATTTGTATCACAGAACAAAGTGTATGGTAAGTACTACTTTCAATTTGATACAGCTCATTTTCACGAAATTGAGGCACGCTGGAAATCACCCATCCTGGATCAATTCTCCTTGGATCAATTTCTTTTTGTTTTTATTTGCAGACAAGTGTCTTAAATAATCTGTTGTCTTATTCTGACTTGTTAAATTGATAATCCCCTAAATCATTTTGGCATTTTAAAACTGACAGCAATTGTAAAAAACAAGTACTATTTGTGTTATACACACTGAGTGGTATTTATGCATATCTAGAAATAGGGATTTTTGTTATAACATACACTGTTATTACAGTTTCCTAGGTAAGAAGCAGCACAAAGGTGTTTTGAAGTTAAAAAGCCCATACATGGCTGATGCTGGTTAAGCCACTTCAGAGTAACTTCCAGCTTAAGCCATTTCTATTTTAAGTAACTTCTAGTTTGTTCCATACTTATCATCAAAATTCCACTTATGTAATCAAAACTGTTTTTCATTTAAGTGGTACTCAATGCTCTACATCCTCATATCCATCTATTTACAGTAGGTAAAATTTTTAGTACAGAATTTATCTTGTCAAGAACTATATGCTAAAAGGAAAAAAAATATTTCATATGGTGAATGGTGATGTAGTCTACCATAGAAATCACTGTTTCACTGATGAATTTAGCACTTTACAGTTGGATTTTCAAAGTAGTAGATTATTCCAAAAGACATCTCCATAACTTAAAGGGAGTCGTTCAAGCTTTGTATCATAAAGAGCACTGGTTCAAGAGATGGATTTTGCATTATGAAAACAGACACACACACACACACCCCCATGAAAAATAATTCAGGAGTTTGGGGATGTTTTTTTTAATACTATTTTTCAATGCCTTAAGTGGGTGCAACGTATAGCCAGTTCATCAGTAATATATTGCCAGTCCATCAGTAATATATAGTGAATTACCTTTGAGGTGATAGTGTAGATCCTCAGAACAAAGTTTCCCAGTCATGCAGTAAATATTAATTTATACTTCATCATTATTATTCTCTATTTCTGGTTTTGGAATCTGTGTCTAGCTATTAGTTTCCTTGATGAAACAAACAATACTTAGATTTGTACTCAAAAAATCTCATTTTTGTCTGGCACTGATGCAGGCAAGGAGTGCATAGCACTCAAAAAAAACCAACAAAAAAACCCCACCTCAAACTTCATGCATTTTCCTCTTGGTGTCTCCTAAATTTGATCTCTCACTATTCAATTTAATCCTGAGAATTCTCTGAAATCAGTAAATATCCTATTGGAAACTATGCAATGTGTAATATAAAGGTATTAGTTCAGCTTGTTGGTGTGCCTGCTCAACTGGATCCTGCAGGAGACTTCAAACCCCCATGTCCCTTGATGAATGAGGAAATGAGCTGAAGGAAAGTTCCTGGCTCTTACCACGCAGAACACAAAGATGGGGGTTTTTTTGTTCATTTCATAGCCTTTATTACCTGGCACTGCATTGGTTTTAGTACACAGTAGCCATATACTCTGTGTCGTGCAGAACGCCACAGCACAGTGAGCATCACAAACTATGAGAATTTAGAAAGAAACACTATGTGCAGTGTCTTATTAAAATTAATGTGTGGCTCTAAAATCTCAAACTGTTCTGTAGCACTAACTCATTTTCAATAAAGACCAGAGAACAGACCGTATTTTTTCTGTCCATTATAAAACAATTCTCATTAACTTCCACTCTATTCTATTTTATGGCAGAAATTCTTCGACCTTGAGGAAGAGAGTGCATGCTTTCTTAAGGAACAGAAGAACACTTCCCTTCCCAAATTAAATCGTAACAAATATATGGTAACTGATGGAGCCGCATACATTGGTAAGTAACTACATCTCAAGAAATTCTGTTTTTTAACCAAAAGCCTGAAATAACACCCATTTGTAACTGAGGAATCTACAGCTGAATTGCTTGGTAATTTAAAATAATAGTCTCATTTCTTTGGGAACCTGAATGGATAAGCTTCGAGCCTCTTCTCGTTTAAAAAGTCTTTTTTTCTCCCTGTGAATCAGTTCCTCAAAAGCAACATTTTGCTTTCAGTATTTAAAATTAGACTGAAAACACATATTCAACATATTTACAAAGTAGGAATGAATTGAATTATTAACATATTCTCTGTTTCCGTAATCCAGTGAAGATGAGCTGCTCTCTTTTTCCCATGTTGTTACTAAAGCTATGGTCAATCCTGGTAAACACCGTACAAATGCCTTTCAACCTCACCTTCACAAGTCTTATTCCATTTACTGTAATGACATTTCAGACACCCATCTTTTATTAACATTAGGTACATAACTAATTGGTATTTTGAGATAAAGGTGTATTTAAGTAAAGTTGCTGTATGGTGCCTAGCAAAAGTTCAATGTCAGTCAAATGCTCATTGGTTTTAAAAGGTGGTTTTTAGCCTATATTCAATCTGACTGCTTGAGCTGTGTGTGAGCTACAGGATCAGAAAACCGCTGCCAAATGAAAAAGTAACTCTTGAGATTTTAAAAGGTCAAGAGAGAAAAAGTGCATTCTAATGTGCTGCAGCTTGATGCTTGAGTTGCTCACTTCCTTACCTGAACTTACTGCAAAGGGCTTAAAGCCAGTGCTGGCAGAGGGAGGGAGGGCAAAGGCTGCAGGCCAGAACCAGCCCGTGGAGCCACAAAGGAGAGAGAATCCCAGTAGCACAGAGATAGAGCTGGGAGCTGCTCTGAACAGCTCATCTATATGGGCTCTCTTAACCTATCCAAATCTTATTTTTCACTTCAAATAGCATAGCTTATTCCTCTCTCATTTCCCAAATGTTTTATGAAAAAAAACCCAAATATTTTTTTTACTCCATTTTAAATTCCTTCCAACAGCCAGATCAAATTTCAGTACCTTGTCACTTGTCTACACAGCTGGATTTTAGCTGTTTTTTTTCTTTCCCATTGTCCTTAGATCTTTAGATATATATAAATAAAATAAAGAAATATTCAAAGCTGTGTGGAAGTAATACAAATGCATGTTGAGGACCTGATACACCTTTTACCTGAAAGCACAGGAAGTCTCCCTTATGATGAGGCTTCAATTTACCATCCTTGAGAACTTTAGAATTCTTACCATTTCCTGCTGAAGTAGCTGAAATGACGCTGAAAGGGGTATACATTTCTCAGATACATTCATGTTCTGTATATGTTCAGACTCTTTTAAAAGATGACCTCTAATAACAGCATTTTTTTCTCCAAAAATACTGCATGTGTTATAGATATAGAACTTAAATAGTTACAGTTTTAGTGAAATAAGAAATAACCGGTTTATTGTTTTTTCCATTAATCCAATTATCCTCTTTGCCTTGCAATGACCGAGATTTGAAATGCTCATTTGTTACCTTAAATCTGAGCAAAGGTGATGATAACTGGCATAAAGTGTAAAACCTGGTTTTCTTTCCTGAAATACTATCTATCAATGGGAAATCCGTAAAAGATGTGTTGGTTTGGCTCAGTGTTACGGAGCAACCACTGTCCATCCCATCTACTTTAAATTGTTTATATGGCAAGAAGTACTTTAATTCTCGGCACTGAAAAGGCCAACGAGGAAAGTAAATGGAGTAATAACACAATATATGCAAAAAGGAACTGCAAGTCAGCTTTGAATAAATGAAAGAACCTGTTTTCGCTTAAGAAGGATTAGAGCTGTTAAACTTCCAGAAGTAATTTGCACTACACACTGATGGAGTTTTTGATTTCCCGGTGTTATAGAAAACTTATTTCTGTCTCTGCTCAGGTAGGCGCTGGGGGAAATGATGCTGTGTGATGTTGGATTGCCTTTATGGAGATCGCTTTTTGCCTTTTTTTTTTTTTTAATGTTAGAAACTCATTGTATATTCCTGCCTTTACTTGTAGGTAATTTTGATTGGGTAGGAAATGCATTTACGCAGAATGCTGGAGCTGGCCTCGTTATCAACCAAGCAGACGCGGGGAACAGCACAAGCATCATTAAACAACTCAAGGATGTTTTTGAAAGGGACTGGTATTCACATTATGCCAAAAGTTTACAACCAACAAAAATCCCAAACTGCTTTAATCACAAACTTAATAAAGCGACATCAAATAAGACTGCCATGAGCAATGTGAATTAGAAAGACTATTTTACTGTTTAGTATGGCAATGAAGAATCACACTGGGGTGTAACCCTCTTTCATATTTACAGACAAAAGACTTAAAGAAAAAGCAAAAAAAAAAGTTTGGTTGGGGGGGTGTTTTTAGGAAAAAGCACACTTATATAAAAACTGTCTGAACTATATTCTCTATATTGAACTATTTAAGACTTTCAAATTTGTTACTTCTGACACTGAATGTGATTTCTGCTTCCATGTTAATTTGAATGTTCCACATTTCAATTTAACAGCACATGTCAATTCTTCTGTTTCAGTTTTAGGACTTTCCCTAATTGCCATCTTGGCTAGAATCAACCTTGAGGCAAAACCAAGATTCAAGCTATGAAATCGCATTCTAAGATCAGTTATCATTGACATACAAGTAGATGGTAGGTTTACCCTATTAGAAAACATAAAGAAATAAGCGAACTTTCACCTATATAATTCACTCCCTTTAAGTAAATACCCAGCCATGCAAATATATAAATAATTCCCCTTAAGTAAATACCCAGTCATGCAAATAGTTCCTACTTTTGAGCATTGAGTTTGGGTATCACTCTTCCATGTCTAACCAGCCTTAAAATACATTAGAGCTCCATGACTGGTAATTCATTCATCTCCTCAAAGTATGAGAAGGTTTTGAGGGATTAGGGTTGGCCTCATCAAATTCATCATAATCCCTAAAGCCTCCCAGATAAATGGATTTTTTAATCAAAGTAATGTGGATTCCTTTCAACATAACAGTTATTTCCAATTATACTGTTTCATCTAACAATGAAAATTTCTGTATTAAGAGCAAAGACCTAGCACTGTTTGGGTTTTTTTTGTAATCTCAACAAAATTTGTTCCCCAAGTTAAATATTTCTCAAGTAGAGTCAGGAGTTGTGTGATGATTCATGATCAAACCAATGCATATATAAAAATAAAATACTGCTTTTTAGGAAGGTCAAGAGTGATGCAAAATCATGCAATAATGTTGTTAAACAACCATCTAGTCATTTTGTTTGATTTTATACCTGAAAGTTTTTTCTTTCCTAACTTATAAAAGTAGTAATTGTGAAATGGCATTTTTTGTTAAAATGTCATCCATAAAGGTGAATGCATCAGCACAAAGAGAAATGTGATGCCTTCATTTAGGCCACAGTTTCAGCTGGTGGTAACAGTGTGCCTCTACAAACACAACTCAGTTGCGACAAGAAGCAAGTGTTCTGTAAAAGCATGAATTTGCTGCTTAAACAAAACAAAAAAAACCATAAATGTTCGACAACAGATTTTTCTCGTCAGAGCTGTAATAGCTTTGTTTTGCAATAATTACAGTTATGTAATAATTGCTTCTGTTGAAGAAATGTGGCCATGAAAGCAAACTGAATTCTGTTAAATATTCACAGAACTTTTTCCAAAATGCAGACTTTTCTCACTGGGCTGTAGTTACCGAAGGCACACTTTGAAAGCAGGAGGCAAAAGGAGAAAGGAAACCAACCACATCCCAATGTACCACTTGAATCTTAAGAACAAGTTAAAAACCCACCTTGACTTTCAAAACAGAGGTTTCATTTACAAGGTTAAAAAAAAATACAAATTTAAAGTAAGCACAGCTTAGGAAATTCTTATAAGGTAACATATGCACAACTTCAAATTGCCAGCTAGAGACAGAGACAGACCGCAAAACTAGTTACGGTTGCAAAAGGCACACTTTTGACCAGGAATGTTTGTTTCTTTTGTAATTGCCAGATTTACAGCATCTTACTGAAAGCTGTCATCTTTTACAGAAAAGATTCTGTACAGCTCTAATGCTCAATAACATTTCCTAATATTCAAGTAAACACATCCCATGTATTAGCCTCCTCCCACACTCACAGAAAAGCATGTATTCTGACATTCACATAAGAAAGAAATATCTAAAGAGAAAGAAGTTTCCTGAGTTGCTACGAAGGAAAGATCTTTGTGAAGAAAAATGTCTTTATTTTCTTCCTTATGTCTGTAACATTAGAATATCTATAGCTAGCATGGGAGAGGGTTCCCCAGCACTTAATTTACTTGTTGGGGTTTTCTTGTCTTGTTTAAGAAATAAGTATTAGTCCAGATTAATTTCTGGTGAAAATTTCAGCTGACTTACACCACCAATTAGTTTAGTATTTTGAGTCAAAGCTAAAAAAAACCACCTCAAAATAAACAAAAAAAACCCAACCACATTTTTAAAAGTGGTTGAGATATTTATAAAGGTTCTGAGGACCCCATGGATGGGTGATCTTAAAGCTTGAGGTATGTTAAGATACCAAAAAACCCCACTGTCCAGAGTTGTCAATTGTAGCATCTGATGGCAATAATATTCAGGAATGAATCAATGTTATTTTTTCCCCCCTTGTATTATGGATACTAGAAATGTGTTAAATTTCCATTCCACTCGGATCCTCCATTATTTCTGCAAGATGTCATTTTAAAAACTTGTCAGGTGATAAAGCAAAGGCATCTGTTTACAAAGCAGGATTTACTGATGAAATCAGACTGTGGAGTTACCACTGACCTTCCATTGAGTATTCCGAATTAATGACTCATGTAGTAGTTTTACAGCCATTAATATTAACCAGATCCATTAGTTTACAAATGCATTCTAATTGGCTTGATGAATAAATTCTGGTGCTTCAATGAACCCCCTAAAAAAGCGGATATGTCAATGTAAATTTCAAAAGTAGCAGTATGTTCTCAGTTTATGAATGGAAGAGTTTGGGGGGTTTTTTATGAGCAACTTGTATTACAATTCACAGTCAGCCATCCTACAACCGGCCTGGCACACTCAAGTCATTTGGTATGAAGTATGCATTGGTATTTTAGTAACTGTTTAGAATGGCAACAGCTCCAAAGTGGTACAGAAGGCTTTGGCCTGTTACATCAGCCAAAAGACCAAGTGCATCCTTAGACTTCAGCAAGTAGGAAATGAAAAACATCAGATTCTTATTTGAAGCTGTTAGGGACTATAGCCTATTACTTGTCTGGGGTTAGCACTGCTACTGTTTCACTACATTTGCCACAGCAGCCCCAATGCTGGCTTCAGATCCTTCTACCAATGTAAATAAACCTGGAGTAAATCCATTGCAGTGATCCACTGGTTCAGCAGGGACCAGAATCTAGACCAGTTTCCTCTTGCTTTAGCCCTCGGAGTAGCACCATTGCACAGGCTATTTCCAAACTTAACGGGGATTTGCATTCAGTAGTTTCTCACAGACCTCACAGGCATAATCCAAAAGATGCACTTTCTCTAACCCCCTTCTAACTGGCATTGGTAACTCTGTCACATTAAAGGCAATTTCCTGAACAGAACAGCTTTATTCTTAAAGAATATAGACTCTAATTGTTGTTTGCTGCAAACATTTACTAGTGCCTTATTCATACAAGTTTTTGTTTAACTGTTCCTCATGTGAAGTCCTGCTAAAGATCTTGTATCTGGTACTGAGGCGTACAGCGAACTTCCGAAGTAAGACTATGTCTTGTGATGTTTATAGGTTAAAACTAGAGTCATAAAAAGACAAAAACTGAATGTGAGATATTGTTCCAAACCACAAGCACATCTAAACTCAAGCATTTTTATCCAAGCCCAGTTCTAGAACTAAATTTCACAAACTGCTCCTGTCTTCATTATCAACTAATCCAAAATGCAGCTGAATTATCCTGTCCCGCCAAGGTGTAAAAATAAATAAAATCTGAATTCCCCCAACATCTGGCTGATATCAAAAGCATAACTAAAGAAATTCCTTTAAGCAAAGATTAAGTCCAAAAATCACACAGTGGCTAATTTACAAATCTTGATGTTAAATCTCAAATTCACTGGGGCCAGCTACCACTGTTTTCTTCCTGAAGCATGAACGAGTATCCACCACTGCTCTCACCTTCTGAGGACCAGAAAAGCATGGCTTACACGCCAGAGCACAATGGCCACAGCTGTACCCTGACAGGAATAGAATCAAGTTTTTGTCTGATTTTTCTCCTCACCTTTTTCTAAAAAAATGCATCGTTGAACTGAATTTGGGGCTGTGCTGTATAACATTTTCTCAGTACAGCAAATCCAGGCTCTGCAGGCGGTTCAGAGAAGAGCCTGAGAAACAAGTTTAAAAAGTCTCAAGAATGCTGCTTTTAAGACCTACCCATTATTTGTTATGCTACTAGCCACCTAAATTCTATTACTTTGTTGAGTTCTGCATACGTGAACACTGAACAACTAAGCTCTGTGTGAATGTTACCTGCCATTTAACCCTAATCTAAGGGGAAACATCCAGACAAAGAATTCATAGGATTTTTTTGTGACTTTAGTGTGTACTTAATGAAAAGTAGCGCAGACTTTCTCATTAAGATGGTAAAAACATCAGTTGGCTATTCCAGTTCTTCAAACTGAAATCCTTTATAAATATCCCCATCTGAATATCATGCACTTGACTCCTGCAAATGGCCTTACAGTGAGCACTAAGTTATATTAAAACCATTTTGGACTTCAAAATTAACCTTTCATTTTAATACAAAAATACTGATTACATGTATAGTATGTTTCCAGATGGTCCAGAATTCTGGCACTGTGTTTTTCTTCCACTCCTATCCTTTCTACATGTATATATTCATGGGGTTTTTTAATCACTGTTAATCCAATTCAATCTATGTAAAAAACAGAATGAATCCTTGGTATATTTAAAATTCACAACGATACCTCCCGAGTTGAATGCACCAGTAAACATATTCCACTTTTAACACTGCAGAGTATAGTAGCTCAACTGATACTGTAGAGTGATTGCTTTCTTAGCTGCAGTTTTTCACTTTAATTACTGCTGGATGTTATTTATTAATTTCTCAGTGTTGAATCAGGTTGCTCTTGCATCATCACTTTGCACAAATGCCTTAGAAGCTTGCCAAACTAGCATGTTAAGAGACTTCGTTCAAAATAGTTTAGACAAGAAAAGAGCTTACGTGCTTTGCAGCGTGCGGTGCTGAAGTCAGTAGATAAACTCCAGTCTTGCGATACAGCGGAGCTTTCCTTTGCACCTCCTCTTCGGATCAGGGCTGCATGGGCTTCAAAGAAAAAGGCTGTGAGAATTGTGTGTTTGAATTATCTTCAGATCAGGAATTTACAGAGAATCTGAATGAAGAATCCAGCTGTACTGCGTGGTTCAAAACAGTAACTTAAATGGGGGTTTTGTGAAAACACATTTCTATTCCATATCTGTATATTCCAACTGCATTAACACACTACGGTTAGGTTTTCCCTGTAATTCAAAATACATACAGGACAAAAATAAAGCTACTGTGGCCCACTTCTGAGAACCTTGCAAAAATTAAATTTTAAGAGCACAGTTCAATACTGGCTGCAAATTATTCTGCTATAGGCAATGGAGTCAGCTCAATTTTGTTCACAACAAATTCTACACTGCAATTTTACACGGACACTCAATGAATCTTTATAATGCTTACATGATAATTTGTGCTTTAAGAACAGAAATAGCGTTTATGGCTGATTCAGGCTACAAAACAGAACAAAATATAATAAAATGGCTGACAACTATAGCATTCCAGAGGATTATTTTGTGCTCCTTTCTGTTGCATACTCACAAATATGAAACAGACAAATTATCAGCATTGCGATGGCGCTGCATGAACACATACTGGGCCCTGGTCTCACACAGTAACATCTGCCCCTCCTGCAACAGCACAAGATGTAATAAGGGTAGAGAGGCCGGGGGGCAGATCGCTGCAGAGGCAAACCAACTGGAGTCAGACTGCGTTACGGGACTGGGTGCTGGCCTAAAAGCTTTGGGCTGCATTCTCATTTTGTTCCTTTCCCTGCAAAATCCTGTATTTCCTATGCATCCATCTTGCTCCTCTTTATATGAGTGAACTCTCATGACAGTTTTTCAAAATGAAAAGGGAACCTTTAAAATTACAAATTTAAGCTTCACAAAAATAAATCAGCATAAATAAAATCCATTTCTGTGCAGCAGGTACTGAGACGTAAAGTAGTATTTGAAATGGGGCTCACTCTGTTTAGAACAAGCAAGGATGTTTATGTTGAACATTACAAGTTCCTAGTGCTACATAAGCAGGGATTTACAACACAGCACACACCTGCAAATTTCATATGATATACAGCATGTGCATGTTCTCTCAACATACAAATATAGTAAAGTCAGAGAGCTACCGTTCTGAACTCCTAATAAACTGGTGAAAACGCACAAGTAGCAGCCCATCAAATTTGGCAAATGAATTACAGTCAAATAAAAAAAAAACCCTCCAAACTACATAAAAGTCATAAATTACTTAGAAGCTGGATTTACTTTCAAATGTAACTTTGAGGGACTTAATGGGAAAGGAATCTTTATATTAAAGACATGCACCATTTTATGCAGTGTTTGTCTAAGCAAGACAGCATGTAACACATAAAATGACAAGTTCTTCAAATGGAAGCGTGTGGAACAACATCCTGTTGACTGACTTGCTAACAAATGCTTTCAAGTGGATTTGCTCAGTAGTCAATTACTCCATATTATTCCTTATTTTCATTTCTTCAAATGATGACGTACCTGCATTCATGTATTTCTTGAAACTTGACGGAAAAGCAAGATGCTTCTGAAGTGACAGCTGTTTCTTTCTAAAGGTAGGGGGCCGCTCTCCTAATCTCACTTGTCCTCTCGCTGTCTCCTGTTTCTTCAGCAACCCAGTCCAGGTTTTCACTTGTCATTGCCTGAGGAGCAAAGAAAACAAAATATTTTTAGTCACCTGCTTCTTATGAAACCTGCTGCCTGCTCAATATGCTTTTGCCCTTGGAGAGTTCCCTCACCTAATGTCCTACTAGGGAAAGCATAATAAAGGAGGTGAAACATCACTCCCGGTGCCTCTTAATTCTTCACCTGGAGAGACACATATGGAAAATCTGGAAGAAAAAGAGGTTGGGGGGTGGGGGTAGGAAGAATGTTGGGCAAACTTTAAGTGAGACAGAGGTTCTTCAGGTAATTAGATACCTCTTCCAGTGGCCACATTTTAGTCTAGGGTAAACCATTCTTTACCATATAACCAGATTTATAATGACTGAAGTGCATGGCTAACTTTAGCGTGAAAAGGTGAGAAGTCAAACACTCCTTGTCTTCAGGAATTGAATTAATTTCTTCACTTTGTAGAAGGGGTGGAAGAGATGGGTAAAAATAGAAAATGCACCATCTCCTCCGTTCACAGAATAGCCCAGGTTGCTACTAGAAATAGAGCTGATAAGGTTTAAAAAAAAAAAAAAGAAGAAAAAAAGAAAAAAAAACAACCCAAAGATCCTACACATCCAACTCCAACTTCTGTTAGTTCTCAAAAGGTGGTGCGTTCCTGTGGGAACTTGGGGCTCACAGCTCAGAGGCAAACTTCTTTGTAGCAAACTGTCAGGCTTCTCAGGAGAGCTTTTTCCTCCTTCTCACTATAATCAAGACAGCTGTGACATCTGCTTTTAACAACCTCTGGATTCTTCAAAGAAATTTCCAAACTGGATTATAAGAATTTTCCCTGTGGAAATAAAAATGAGCAGAAGATCAGAAGATAACCTAGTACAAATATTTAAGTCCATAAGAAATCAGGATCAAAACCAGAACGCATTCTCATTCTTGTGAACTTTAAAGAAATAAATGAGAACTGGAAAAAGAATGAGAGGTTAGTGCAGTACATCAGATTAATGAAGCTGAAATTTATAAACCAAAGCACTGTTATGTTTCTGGACAGTCCCTACATCTAAACTGCTGCTCTTAACATGACAGAACTGCAGTGCAGAATCTGTGAACCACTAGCTCTGGTACATTCTACACAGGTTTCTGCATTCAAAGTCTTATGTCCGTCTATGGCTATACAGAGCTTACAAGGTAGGCAAAAAAAAAATGGGGTTCCGTGTATACTTATACAGACCCTACTGCCAAATTATTATTTAAAACCGTCACTTCTCACAAAATTTGTGTCTTAGAACGTCAATACAGAGATCTTAGTGAACAAATCTAGAGAAAGGCAGAAAAGCAACATCTGTGGTAGCACACAAGCCAATGAAAATAAACTGTAAGCTGATTTTCCATGTGCCAGCTGATACAATAAAAGCACTCAGATGCCCCTGTATCATATTCCAAATGTCCTTATATCAGATTCCAAATACAGACCTGAGGTTCCCCACACACATATGCACAGAGACACATCCTCAGAGGAAAAGTGAATATCTGGGCCAGAAGAGCTTGGATAGCTCTAGTACAATGACTTGTTCCACTGCTGTCCGACTCTTAAGTAAGACTAACAGGAAATAGTACAGTTCCTTCTGGAAAGGGCCACGTGTCCTTTACTAGGAAACAGGAATAAGCACACATAAAAGAACTTCCAAATAATGAAGTACAAAAGTAAACTCCTGGCCACAGCACAGAAGTACATTAACATAACAGTTTCTGATAGCACTTACCAAAGCCATCTACTGGCCTTTTCATTCCCATGTGCCAAAGCTCAGTTTTTAAAAATAAAACAAAGGGCGATGTTTCTCTCTGAACTAAACATTCCAGAGAGGATTATACTTTACTTTTTTAAACAGAGAGAACAGCAACCACCTGCCCCAATTCTCTCCTCCCCTTTTCCACTGGCAAACGTTTCTGTTTTCTCCCACTGCCTCGTCTTTTTCCTTTTCAAGCTATTTCCTACACGCTCTTTCTGAAACCCTTGCTGCTTTGTACACAGGGATGAATCCCTGCAACTTGCATCGTTGGTGCTGTAACATCCTACGAGGTTACTTCCACTAGCTCTACCTGAAGTGCTCAGAAAAAGGAAATACGTGTACTTGTCTAAAGACACACAAATTACTATATATAAAGACAAGGTGTGTCAAGACAAAGGCAGAATGCTTCTGGAAAAATACCTGGCTGGGGAAAGGGTTTTAAGTCATACTCCTCCATCTGATTTAGCCTTGGCATATCTGAAACCTGTACCAGGGATCTAGAGCCCAATTTTGCAAACCTCATGCAATTAACACAAGCATTGCCTCTAAGTGTTTTGTTTACTGTTGTCCTGGAGTCACACACCACGTTAACCTACCAAGCTGGGCAATAACAAGCAAGTCAAAACCACACAGAACTTCAAGCCACATGACCTCAACTCTACCCTCCAGGTGGCATTTGGCCACAGAGGGGGTCCCATCTGGGCACTGTTATCTTGTGACAGCTAAGACGATCCAAGCTCACCATTGTTTATAACACCACCACCTTCAAAAGAGTAAATGAAGAAAGACGACCTCTCTGCAAACGTATTTTTTAAAGTGTGACTTTGGTACTGCATTGCATTTCTCTACAATATCTAAAAGTAGCAGGAGTCCTTTGTAAGTCTGCAGAGCAAAAAGAATATGTACTATATAAATTTACTACTATACCTCTTCCAATGAAATAAAATATCCAGTAGAAAAATATGTCTAAACTTATTTTGAAAACTGCATGGCCAGCTTATGCAGTAGCTAGATGTGTGGCAAGGCTGCAGTGTTACTCTCTAAGGAGAATACAATAAATATGCTTATATATTTTGTTCAATTCAAGCATTGCGTCTCCAAGTTCTACTATGAGAAGTATGGATAACTTCTCACTATCTTTCCTATTTCAAAACACAGTATTTATCACAGATGTGTACAATACGGGGGCATAGCTTAGGCCTGTTATATAGGTCAGTATCTGCAATGCACACGAGAACATAGTTTGCCACTGCAAAGGAGAGTGGCTGCAAAATCTATTTTGGATAATCCAATTTATATTTGAGGAAATCAATGTGTGGTCATTTCTAGAACTATGAATATAAGGCAACTGCTGCATGCTTGTATATTTGATGAGTTTTATTATACTATAACCTTATATGAATGCCTATGCAGTGTAAATGCTTTAATATAAAATACTGAATGTTTTTTTTACACATTGTTTTCTAAATGATGCTACATTTTACTGCATGTTTATCCATTTATTGTGTTGGTACAAAGCGCAAAGAGGCACATGATTTTAATAATTTACACAGTAGCTATTCAAATCCTTATAAATCACTATGAAAACATTCTTATGTAAAGACTTTTAATTTGGCAAGAAATGCGCTTCCTTTAGACAATGGGCTTGGTTCACAGCAGTATCTGTGTAATTAACATTTACTCATTAAAAATAAAAATAAATCACTGAGTCTGTAAATGGGGCTATTGACTCTGCTGCAAACCACTATGTCAGTATGTTTTGATACCTTTGAAAATGTAATTCATCTACTTTTACTAGGAAAACAGATGATCTATCCTGATTCAAGTTGAAAAACAGTGCTCTAATTGAGAGAGTCCAAAACTGAGCAGCTGTTGTGTTTGGTGCTGCACGATGACAATGTAGCAGTCCCGTTTTTCTTCTTTTTTTTTTAAACAATTAATTTCTCCTGACCTTAATACAATGAGTTCATGTTATTTTATTATGAACTAGGCCCACTGTTTACAGTGTTACTATAAGTTACCAAAGTTCAATGTAATTAACGGAATTGAGCAGATTCATTCTCTAGGAAGGAAAAAAAAAGAGAAGAGGCTGACTGGTTTTGCTGAGGTACAGAGTGTTGCTGCTGCACCAGTGCATTTTAAACATAAGGAAATCACTGGCTAAAAGACTGATGGCTAAGACTGCACTGTCAGTGGTTAATCCATTATACTGCTGGAAACTTACCAATGATGTAACACTAAATCAAGGAAGTAATGCATTAGTTTAAAGACATGTAAATATTTATTTAATGCTGCGGCATCGTAGCTATCACTTTTCACTGCTTTGATACCCAAGGATTCCTAGTACTACACGAGTTTATTTCATCTGTTTCATTTTTTAGTTTCAGTACTTTCATTCAAAGCAAAGCAACTCCTATTTCTTTGTACTGCACTGAAATAAAAGAATCTTGTTTCAGTACATAATGCTTTTCTCATTCTTTCTTGGCCAGTCTCCATCAGTGTTTGTCTCTATGGGCACTGAATCATAGATGCTAGCCCCCTGCTCCCAGCCTTCTGAACACACACGTACCAAAGGCAGACCCAGCAATGCAGAGGAACATTGGGTGCCTCCAGCTAAGGCTCTGCGAAGCCCGAGGAGCACTGGCACTGAGTGACCGCAAACACCTAGCAAACCTCACCATGAGCCAGCAATGTGCCCTTGTGGCCAAGAAAGCAAAGGGGATCCTGGGGTGCAGCAAGAAGAGCATGGCCAGCAGGTCGAGGGAGGTTATCCTGCCCCTCTACTCTGCCCTGGTGAGACCCCATCTGGAGTACTGTGTCCAGTTCTGGGCTCCCCAGTTCAAGAAAGACAGGGAACTGCTGGAGAGGGTACAGCAAAGGGCTACAAAGATGCTTAGGGGCCTGGAGCATCTTTCTTGTGAGGAGAGGCTGAGGGACTTGGGTCTTTTTAGTCTGGAGAAGAGAAGACTTAGGGGGGATCTAATCAATGCTTACAAATACTTAAAGGGAAGGTACCAGGAGGACGGGGCTGATCTTTTTTCAGTGGTGCCCAGTGATAGGACAGGAGCAAATGGGCACAAAATTGAATGTAAGAAGTTCCACCTAAATGTGAGGAGGAACTTCTTTACTGTGAGAGCGGTAGAGCATTGGAAAAGGTTGCCCAGAGAGGTGGTGGAGTCTCCTCTGGAGCTGTTCAAAACCTGTCTTGACAAGTTCCTGTGGAACCTGCTATAGGTGGACCCACTCTGGCGGGGGGGTTTGGCTGGTTGATCTCTAAAGGGCCCTTCCAACCCCATATGATTCTATGATTCTCACAGCTATCAGAACACAGGTCTGCTGTACCTCTGTTTTGGTTTCAGACATGTTACACTGAAATCCCAGTTCTAGGAACATGAGTCTTTACATGTCTCGGGCTGTATCCACCACACATGTTCACATTAAAGAGACCCTCAGGCTATAAAGCTGTCTTGCTGGCTGTATTAGCAAATAAAACAGGGGCATGGTACAAGCTTGAACAGTACTTACTATCATCCAAATTATTTGTTAGTGTCATCGTCCTTCATGCCAGCCCACAACCACCAGCACTCTTCCAGACAGTGCCCAGGTCAGCATTATGAGGCAGGACGTATTAGTAACTGCCCTCGATACAGCCTGGCCAGATACCTGTGGAAAAAGTGGAAAAGGACAGATCAGGCACTTGGATGTCAATCAGGCTGCATCACTTGGCTGTACAGCCAAGGAACTGCTCCCAGCTTCTTTTGTTGTTTAGATGCAACTATTCACACCCCTAGAATTGTCACACTCAAAATGTGAACCTTAGCAGCAAGCCTTGGTGTCAAAAACAAGCACGACATTCTCCAGGATACAATTTACCTGTGAAGACTCAAACCCAGCAGGGAACTCCATCCACCTCTGCACTTCCAATTCTCTCCTGACTGAACAATACCAATTGCTACTGGAAACACTGTCCTATTATTCAGGCCAGAGAAAACAGTATTTACCAGAGTAGATCTTTTAACACTAAGAAAAAAGCTAAAAGAGAATAGAAGGCAGAGAGCTTGCCAGTGTCTGCTAAATTCAAGAAGAAATAATTTAAAACTGTCTAATCCAAGCTCTGCCAAAATCAAGGCCATAAAGCCTCACTCTGCACTTTGAGCCCCAGCTTCTTCTTGGGGTTGTAGGCAGGAGGCAAAATAGAAACATAGAAGGAAAAAAGATTTTATGTAGGGTAATATATTTGAAGTATCTGAAGCCTGACTAATCCAATGGCCTCTATAAAGGAGTGATTGCACCAGCGGACAGGGGAGGAACTATGGACATCATCCACCTGGACTTTTGTAAGGCCTTTGATATGGTCCCTCACACCATTTTTGCAGCTAAATTGCACAGATACAATCCAAGTCCATGTCTAAATGGAAACCAGCAACCAGTGCTGTCACCCAAGGATCCGTACCAGGACCAGTACTATTTAATATCTTCATCAGCAATGTAGGCAGTGGGACTGAGTGCACCCTCAGCAAGTTTGCAGATGACACCAAGCTGAGCGGTGCGGATGATTTTCTAGAGGGAAGGCAGGCCACATCCAGAGACACAAGGGCACATTTCTGGCTCATGATCAACTTGCTGTCCACCAGACTCCAAGGTCTCTCTCTACAAAGCAGCTCTCCAGCAGGTCAGCCCCCAACCTGCACCAGTGTATGGGATTATTCCTCCCCAGGTGCAGCACCCTACACTTGCCCTTAATGAATTTCATCAGGTTCCTCTCTGCCCAACTCTCCAGCCTGTCCAAGACTTGCTGTATGGTGGCACAGCCTGCTGGGGCATCAGCCACTCCTCCCAATTTCGTGTCATCAGCAAACTCGCTGAGGGTACACTCTGTGCCCTCATCCAGGTCATTGGTGAATATAATGAACAAGACTGGACCCAGTACTGACCCCTGGGGAACACGACTAGTTACAGGTCTCTTCACTGCTGATTACAACCCTCTGAGCTCTGAGAGCTACTAAGCCAGTTCTCAATCCACCCCACTGTCTCCTCATCTAACCCACGCTTCCCAAGCTTAACTATGGGGATGCTGTGGGAGACAGCCTACCTTGCCAAAGCCAAGGTAGACAACATGCACTTTGGTCAATCCATGCTGACCACGTCCAATAACCTTTTTTTCTTCTACGTGCTTAGAGATGACATCCAGGATGAGCTGTTCCATAACCTTTCCAGGTTAGACCTGTTATCATCTTAAACTTCCTTTCCAAATAAGCATTCTCTCTAGAGAGACAGGCATGGAAATGTTAAAATGCATTTCCTGAGAAGACCCCAAAAAATTCAATCCCAGTAGCTGAAAATAAACCAACCACAGTGTCCCAGCTACAGTGCAGACCACTACCACTGGACAGAATTACTGAATTGATTTTATCCTATTTCTCCATATTCAGAGGAACGGATTTTACCCCACTCCCTGCCTTTGATAGCACCCAACAGGGTTTGTGCTCCAGTGGAATGAGATGATGCTGGTGTCATGGATGAGCCCCCTCTCCACTCAGAATCATTTGCAATAGGATATAGTGAATGCCTGCTTTTTGAGACTGCCTAGTACTAAACAGGCCACATTTCAAATATAACACATAATGCTTGCTTACAATACTAGAACATTTTTAAAAGCTAAAAGAAATGTCTAAAACCTTTTAGACATTCCTCACCAAGTGCCACGTGTATTCAAGCAATACGCTGAACTGAAAGAACACGCAACTGAAGAGCAACAGCAAATCAACTATTGTACGCTCTTGGACTTTGCTAACACCTTTGGCACTAAGCAACATAGCAAACAAGAGCCATTTTCTTCCACACATTGGCTTCTTAGTAGTACACTCTTTAAAGGAGCAGTCTATCCTGGTCAAATGACTCCTGAACTGCATATACCCGTTGCCCCAACACAAAAGTCTGGTCTGCTTAGAGAACTCTGCTAAATATAGTCCAGGTTTTAAGCTTCAGGCTGAAGTAATCCAGGTGAATGGAACTGGATTATAGAATTCAATGGACAGCCAGAAAAATGGTCAGAACAGGTGTTTGGCTCATTACAATAAATCTTCCAAATCACTTCATTCCTACAGCCTCAAAATCCACGGTTAAAACAAAGCCCCTAATATGATTCATAGGAAGTCTGAAAGAAGGCAAAGAGATTATTGAACAGCATTAACCTACTCTGCAGTACTCCCATGTCTCAACATTCTCCTCTGAATAAAGTACTGTTTGGAAACAGAGGCGGCAGAGCCTTCTTCAGCCTATGCGTGGCCTTGTTCAGCCTGAAGTTTAAAATGTTTTAATGATACATGAACTGGATATTGCAAAGATGAAACCACAAATCAGAGTTCAGAATCAAAAAGTCATGTTCATGTTCCAGTCACTACTCTGTATCCTTTTTATGGTTACAGCCACTATCAAGCCAGCACAGCATTAAGTTCTTAGATGGATTTTACTGAGGGTGTAATATAATAATCCCAAAGACTATGTTCAACCCACTAACGGAAAGCTAACACATCTCCAAGGGGTTTATGAGTTACCAGAAAGGTCATGTCTTCTGTAGCAGAACCAGCTTAACGAGCTCTTTTTAAGGGCTTTTAAATGCTTAAAGCATCTCAGCTAACATAGAACTGTCGTAACAGTACAGTCCAAAAACATCTGCAGGGACACACTTAAATTACTGACCTGGCCATACAAGCTCATTTCTAAACAAAATTGCCATTTAAATAATGGGGCAGCTCCAGGAAGCACCAAAGGATCAGTACATTCATTTCTGTTAATATTGATACAGCATTTAGTGTTGAAAATACTCAAAACTTGTAGGGGTGGCCCCTTCAAAACAGACAATGGTTATACTAGCAGCATAGTAAGTACTTTACAGAGAAATAAAGCAAAGTCTACACCCAGCGATTTTCAGCCCAAGAATACACTCCTGAACCCTTTAGTTTTACAAAAACATCTTTTGATCTACAAGATAGAAAACTGAGATGGGTAAGGCTCTGGCACTAGCCTGAAAAAAAAAAAAAGATATCACATATGCAACCAAAATCGCATTCCAAGCTGTGGTTACCACAACACCCTGTAAGATCTGTTCCCCAACTTTGCTTTTAAGTATTGAACTGACACAGAATCATCTTTTAAAAACATCATTTTCTTGATCACCTGACTTGGAGAAAAGAGTTGTGCTAAATCAATACAAAGTATTCAGCCATGTCACAGCACTCCCAAAACAGCTGGATGCTGCAATCTGATGTCTTCAGATCCGTATCTCAGTGTGTGCAAGGAAATGGTCCAAGAGAATAAAAGCCCGTACTCCCATCACTGATCTATAATCTGACCTAAGTCTGTACAGAAGTCAGTTTTCACACTAAAGGGTGACATTTATCTCCATGTCTCACATTTTTTACTGTTACAATGCCTTGTCAGAATTAATGCCCTCACAATGTTTTCTATATGTGTTATAGAGGGAGCTGTTTGACATGCATTCCTCTTTGTGGTGACTTGATGGAAGTCGCTCCAACAGAACAAGTGAAAAACCTGTGTGTTAGAGGGCAACGAACATGTTAAACTTCAGTGAGAGAGCAATCCATGAAAAAAGCTGAATGCTAAGCTGCACCGTAGGAGCAAAAGGCACAGCAGGCTAGCATAAAAGTGGAAAAAATAATGTACTCAGAGGAAAAAGTCGAATTATTAAAATACCTAGTCCCGGTTTGTCTGATCTCCTGGCAAGTTTGAGGACAAACCCTTAGTTTTCTTCAAACCCTCTTCTTGGTGGATTCCCATACTGGGAGTCGGTAGCACAAACAACAGCACAGGACTAAACCCTGCAAGACGAGGCCCCACAGCCACAGAACAGTAGCATTTTGCCTAACGAACTGACAGCAGCAACTCCAGCCCTGGTAAAGCTGCTTTGGCAGACTTCAGCAAGCACTTCTAGACCTAATGGCAGAGCAATTACCTAAGTCCCAACACACCAGGAGTCCCAAGCCTTCCCTAAGTTTCCTGAAAGCTCTTTAACTAAAACATTTGATGGAGTAAGCCAAGTAAAAAAGAGGCTACAAAAGCCAACTACTTTTCTATTTTGACTACAACCATATCTGCAATACAACAAAAGATGAAGTAGAGACTTAAAATTTTAATGACGATGAAACACTTTGAAGATTCTGGCTTATTTACCTTTAAATAGTCAAATGAAAGGATCAGAACAGCCACTAAAAAGTATGCTTCATGGGAAAATGTTTTTAAATAGCCTGTTATTCCTGTGACTCTAAAGTAAAAAAAAAAAACATATATTAGAATTATCTAAAAATAAAACAAAACAAGGAATGAAATAGTAAAATTACATTCTTTAGTACTGAAAGTCCATATTGTCGGGAATGCACACTGCTGCCTCTGGCACACTGTGGCCAAACACATCAATTATAAATGCCAGGACTAGAAGTTCAAACAGGATGGAAGTTGTTCCATTGCCATTTTTGTAAGGAAGAAACAGAAAAGGCAGTTCTCACAAGTTCTATTTATATACCCTGTAACACTGCTTATTTGCAATTTCACCAAGATGAGTAACATGGAAGAGCGGTTTACTATGACTATGGCTTCTGAAATGTGTACAGTAATTGAACAGGAATGATATTAACAGCAAAGAAATTATTGAGAGAATCAGAAGCTCCCATCTGGAAGAGGGAAGCATTAATATAAAGACACTGCTGAAGTGACCCTGCTTGCTCTTCTCCCCATTTGATATTGTGCACCTGCTGTACACAGAAGTCTCCTTCAGAATAAAGCAGATTCTCTAACACAGACAAGACCTGAGGAGGGAATTGCTCAGATTAGGCCCAATGCTAATTAGTGTTTCCATAGGATCCATAAATATTTACAAGCAACAAAGGATATTCTCTGCAAGGACCAAAAAGGTTTCACTTATCAGAGTGACTAGTCATTTACTAGCAAAAATAATCATTTAACATTTTAGCTCAGCTCTGAGGTTAAGCCAAAGATCCTGGAAGCATCAGTCTAAGCCCCAGTTGCCCCAATGACCTTGAGAACGTGCACAGTAACTCCAAGCCCCAGTGAGACCATACACCATCCTGCTCCATTAGGAATTGTTTGCTCTGAAGAATAACACTTGAGAGATTGTCGCAGCTCAAAAGGAGCAACAGCTCACATCAGGAATTTGTAGGTTGGCTTGCCACCACACGAGTACTCAATGACAAAAGTCTGAGTAAATTCACAGCATATCCTTTTATTTATTTATCTGTGCCAGTTCTGGGCTACAGCCAGTCATAAAAAGCATGAGATCAGAACCCAAAGAAAAATGACTACATCTCATGGTACCAATCATTAGAGATCTGACCGTAATTTAGGCAGATGGAAGCAGAGACTCACTGCTTGTTTCAGCACTCTCAAGAACACTTGAAGAAGTCTCTTCTTTCAAATAATAGAAATAAATGTTTATACACTGTGGAAAAGAAATTGTAAAATAGTACCATTACAGAAAGAAACAGCAGCAGTGTGTATAGTAATTACCACGGTGTTGTGTCCAGTATAAACAGAGTGATCTAGCATGCTGAAGTATTTAGGTACTCCCAGATGGCACAAAGATATTCCTACCTATTTTGCTTTACCCTGGAACTACATCTCCTGATCTTCCTACAGCAAGAGGCACCAATTTTCCACTAGCTGTTCTCCTAGACCTATATATTGCTAGTAAAGCTCTTTTCCTCAAATTTGCTGGTGTTCCCAGCAGTGGCAAACCTATAGCTAGCCTGAACTACTCTGTACAAGCAGCATCGTGGGTAATGAGCAAAAAAGTTACAAAGCTGATACATCCATAAAATATATATCAACTCTTGTGTCATATAGCTTTTAACGGGTCTTTTGCTTTGCTCAGTGGGAGAAAATGACTGCTTCACTCCTCATCAAAGGTTCAATTCAAATCCCACAAGATCTGCTATGACATTTTCAGCTCCCAAACACATTTTTTGATTGTCCTGCTCCAACATGCTTCCCCTTCCCCAAATAACAGTGAGAAATTATAGGGAATTTGATTTAAAGAAACCTGCCAATTTGAGAAGAATGATGTTACAACCAAGCCTGGCAGCATATACTTTTATATTGCTTCATCCTATGTGACGTCCAAGCTCAAGCAAAGGAAAACAGTCTACTCATGAGCATTGTACAGTACTGTTCAGCTGCTACACTGAGCAGCTCACCTGTCAACACACACCCACAGGCCTGCTAAAAGGGCTAGGGGCACCACCAAAAAGAATCAGTCTTCATAAGAGCTCTCTCTCAAAGCTTTGCACCTCTTAGCTCCCAAGATAAGGGGAGGGAGCAATACGGCAATATAGACTTGCTCAGACTCAAGACGTTTTCTGATCAATTTACCAAGTTACAGAAGGCTACCAGGCTGAATGTGCCTACAGAAGAAAAAAGGCTCGATGATGGCAGTCCATGTGGCATCAGCCTCTGGGATTCTGCCTGTCCCCATGAAAGAACTTTATTGTTTCATTTGATTTCAAACCCATCAAAAAAAAAAAAATAAATCTATAAGTCACTGTCACAAA
Organism: Calidris pugnax; assembly: GCF_001431845.1. NCBI lineage: Eukaryota > Metazoa > Chordata > Aves > Charadriiformes > Scolopacidae > Calidris > Calidris pugnax. The sequence goes on from NW_015090922.1 coordinate 22,192,903, forward strand.
GTAATAGCCTAAAATAATGGAATTATGACCCTGTTACAAACGAAGGCTGACATCCAGGTCTCTCAGTTCCTTAACAAGTTCTCTAAACATTCTGCAAAACATGGCAACTTTTAATTTGCACTGCAGTCTGTCCTTACACAGATTAATTATGGCTCTCTCTTATTTTCTAATGTGTAACAATCAATAGGGGCAGCAGAGAACTAACCTAGAATCAGAGCTAGCACAAGACTCCAGAAGTAAAGCGATGAAGCCAAATGAGAAAAAATGAGATTTTTCAATTTCCCACCACCTGACAACACCTCCACTGCATGGCAGCCTCGCTCCAGCACAAGGTGAGCTTCCAGGAAGGCAACCTATGCTATGAAGAAAGCAACCACATTGGTATCTTTGCAGGAAACATACTCAATATTCACAGCTGTTTACTCACTTTAGAACCACAGAGACACCTGGCTCTCCTACATGATTTGTCAAACATTAAGTAGAAACTTGGGGGCAGAGGGAGAAACTGGAGGGGATACAACCGCATTTTGTTTTCATTTGAAACATAAACACACAGCTCCCTGCAAATCAGCAATACGTTCCTAATTCTTCTGAAACAACCACGAGGGCAGAAAGCCAGCTGATGTTGCTCTGGACAATGACAAAAGAGTATCAAATCACTTGCAAAGCCTACCATCCAAGCACTGACTAGATCAGTGCCACTGGATCCTGGTTCTGCCCCTGCAGAGCTGCGCGAGTTTTTACCTGGAGATGCCCCCCAGATTTGCCCATTTTCCAGCACCGCTCCCCCACGCAGCCCATAACCTCTGAGAAGAGAGGACACAAGCACAAGCAGCGAGCAGAATTTCAACAACAGAGGCCTAGACTCGTTCCCGTGCAGAGCCCTGTTACTGGTTCAAATGCAAAGACCGATTCAGTTTCTGGCCTCTAAAATGTAAGTGCTGAGTAGGTTGTACCCTGCTATGAGCCACTGCCTAGGCAAAACGAAGGAACCAAAGTCAGCGACGTCAGAGGTCAACTTAGCTGCAGCACCTTATTGTTACCATGATCCAATTCAAGGGGTTCGATTATTTTTAGCTAAAGCAACCCTTATTTTTTGCACAAATGAGACTCATAAAAGCCTGCAACGCCCCTGAAAGTATCTTCTGCCCTAAATGCCCTTCCAGCACACCAGCTCTACTGCATCAAACACACTCATTGCACCCACGGATTCAGGAGGCAAGCTCCTCTCTCCCAGGGCTCTGCCTGATTACCAACACCTGTACAAAATAAGCACAAACACCCAGCTCCCTAGAGCAGGCCAACAAAAGCCCCGGCCCCCCCAGCACCCCCTCACTTCGCGGCACCACCGGGGACGGCCAGGAGCCCTCCCGAGACGCCTGCCCCTACCCGCCCCCCGGACAATAAACCGCCGACAGACGCTAAGCCCTACCCGGCTCCGCTCCCCGTTACCAGCACACGGAAGACGCCGTCTCTCCGGAGCCCACCGCCGGCCTGACCGCCCCGCCCCAGAGGCGGCTCTGGAAGGTTCTGTGGCCCCGCCGGCTGAGGCGGCGCCGAGGGCAGGGCAAGGCTCCGCCTCCCCACGCGGCCGGCACCTGCGGCAGAGCGCGTGGCCGCCGCCATGTTGCGCGAACAGTTCCGGGATTCCCCTGCGTTCGGGCACGAAATGGCGGCGGGGAGGGAGCGTGCGAGTGGCTCTGGCCTTGTCCTACCCTGGTGCTTTTCGGTCGTGGTTACAGAGCTCCGGGAGGGAGAGGCTTCGTTTTTTTACAACTCCAAGGTTGTAAAGTCATTGTTCCGCGCGTCAGGCTTCTCAGTTATTTCCTGTCAAAAAATGCAGGTCTTCTAAAGAATTGGAGGGAAAAATGGGTTGGTGTTGCCTTTATGCTGGCCCTTTCCTTCCCCTGCCAAGCTGCTGAAAAATGGCCTTTCTAGCAGAAATGTTGTGTGGAAAATGAACAGCTCTTTTCTCAGCATGGTGGTTTGCCATGCAGGAGGCTGGTCTGTGCAGCCCACTGCCCTGGGCGCACACATTGCGGTCATAAAGAAATCCATGCTATGTGCTATGGAAAAGCCTAGGATCTGAATGGGAAACGTAAAGAGGAGAAGCCTAAATAAACCTTAGCTTCAAAATGGCAGCAGCGCTTTCTGGTTGATGTCCTGGGGATAAGGGTAATGGTCACTTGGCTCCTGTGCTCCCTTAAGAGCCCAGGGAGGAGGCAGGGAGCAAGGCATGGTGGCTTTGCTTTTCATAGCAGGTCCCCCGCAGCCTGGAGCGGCGCTGGGTCCCCTCACCCCCTCTTGGTGAGGGACAGCAGCAATGCCATTTCTCTATGGGATGGGTTCCTTCGGTTCTGGCAGGGACACGCTCATATTTCATTTCTCTGGGAAAGAACAAAGGCAGTTTCTCTGCAGTGATTTAATTTTAGATCCCTTTTCAGTCCCCAGACTTGCTCAGGCTATTGCTCTGGGCAACAGATGAGTCTGTGGGAAAGAGTATAATGAAAAGCTGGCGTTGGTGAGGGCTGCTACAGCAAGCAGGAGGCTCTGGAGGAAAACAGTGAATGGCAAACAAAGCACAGGAAAAAATGAGGGAGGGCAGAAATCCTTTGTTGGCCAAGATAACACCATATGTCTTTTGCACCTATAAATCTGTCGCCCGTATTTGGTCCTAATGCCAAATCAGGGAAATGGGGGAAAGATGGGCTAGCGGGGAAAGACATCAAAAACATCATAGTTAAGTCTGGAAGGGAACTCAACAGGTTATCTACAGCATCATTCTCCTTTGCCAAATTAAAAGTAAGTCCCTGTAATTCACACGTGCAGGGTCAGAGTTACCACAACAGCGACCAAACAAATCCCTGCTTATTCACATCCCTCAGCACCTTGTTTTAAGCCTTCTGAAAGATGTAATAGAAACTGAAGTTGTGAATTTGTTTCATTAAGTAACTGCAGAAAGTTCAGCCTGAGTTTATAAACCCCTTTAATGATGCTAATCACCTCCTTATTGCTGTGTTGACTTACAATCCTGCCTTTGCTTGTCATTTAAATGCAGAGTGGCTCTCCTCTCGGTGAAGTTAAATCTGCACAGCACACACCTCAAACCAAAGAGCGAGGGCTGCAAAAATGATGAACCCTCACACACCAGTACTGACTAGATGCAACCTTTCTGTCACGTTCACCCCAGCCGTCTGGGGACAGTTACAGAGTAAGAGTCTCAATGGCAGCTCTGCCCTATGCAAGAGTCTACACTGAGCTGAATGCCCTCTTTGCTCTCCAAAGAGGGACACCCTGAATGATTTTCTTTCTGTGTGTATGCCTTGTCCTGCCTTGGAAAAACTACGTGTCAGGGTATTTGGAAAATTAAACTTGAGATTGTGCCATTTTTAAATTTCAGAGCAAAATTCTCTCCGACTCACCCAGCAGACTCATATTTCATCCTCCTCTAGCATCTGAAATGGCCTTTCTTTTTGGGATGCATGTGTGCATGTCCTATAAGGGGCAAAACAAAGGCTTCTACCACTATCCAATTTTGAGTTGGAGTTAACACATTAAAAAGAAGAAGGCTACTCACAAGAAATAAGAGGTTTCTCTTGGCAGTAGATCTTTTCATTTAACCTTTTCGGTTTTATGCAGTGCTTCTGTTCACACAGATGCAGGGAGATCCACAGATGGTCACAGTGCTGCTGTGACACAGACCATCGCCAGAAAGAGGAGCTTTCAGAGAGAGTTCACTGCAAACCTGTGCTGTATTATGTGTAACACTCTGCAAATTAGCCTAATAGTCATGGAAATGAGTTCCATTTGGCATGAATCACAGGAGCTGATAAGTGAAGGCCTCTAAAATGGGCCTGTTACGAAAGACAGAACTAATGAGCTGTTGTACTTTTTTTTTTTTTTTTTTTTTTAAAGCTCATTAAAGTGGGACAGCTGCTGTTTAACAGTTAACTGCAGGAAATAAATGCCAAGAGTAACAGATACTGCAATTAAGTAAGGCAGACTACCTGCCCTTTATTTGAGCAATTTGCATATCATACCTAAAGTATCACACAATCGAAGGTTGGTATTTTTTGGAAACTGTCTTCTAATGCCAGGTATGGCTATTACTAAGTAGGCAGCAAATGCATCACAGTAAGAACCCCGAAGGATCTCATGGAGAATTTACATCACATAAAGTCCCATACAACTAAGGTAGCTGGCCATGTGCCGCTTTAGACCTGATATAATCACCATGGCTGGAACCTCTAGAGCAACAGTCTCATGCTGTCCGGAACCCCTTCCTGCATTTCCCATGGCCACAGAAAGCTCTGCTGCGAGTGGGCAAATGTTGCTCCTTTTCCATTTTGTTGCAAGTCAAGTCTGTGGGCTGCTGCGGGTTGCCTTCTTCCCCTTCTTAGTTTGAAGAAGAAGAAGAATGAACATAAAGCTGATTTATCTTCATAATGTATCAGCTTGGAAGTTCAGCTATATCTGAGAGGCAGGATTTGGACCCTCACAAGGAAGGGTGAGAACTGCAGCCAAGTGTTCTCCTCTGGTAGTGCTCTGGATGGCAGACCATTGAATTACAGTGCGAGGAGGATGGCAGCATCACCCTTCCAGCAGTTGTTCACAGAAGCAGCGGGAGCTGTATTCTGCATGAGGCCGTGTGTGCTTGGTGCGGTCTGAGCATCTTTTCTAGGTCAGGCCTCTGAGGAGGGAGAGTACCCAGTCTGGGATGTTTGCAGGTGCGCCGTAATGACTAAACTATTCTTTTCTAACAAAACTCAGTCAGTAAAAAGTATGAAATTATAATCCAAGACAATTTAATAGGTGTTTTCCGAATGGGCATGCCAGACATTCTGGAGATCGTATACTTGGAGCAAACTGTTCCTACAATCAAAAAATTACATGTTTTTTAAAACTGCTCTGTCCCTTGCTATGTCCTTTAAAATCTATGTCCTTTGGTAGATATTATCCCACTGCTTGCTAGTATTGCCAAAATGGAGTGGGGAAGAGGTGCCTTTCATAGGGACCTAAGGAAAATAGTAATGATCCCAAATACCAAAGAAATGTGTTTGTTAGTTTGGAGGGGAACACCTCTATATTAGGCCCTTCTCTTTGCTGCTGCCCGCCATACTTGACATTAGGATTAAAACAGCATTGTTTAAAGAAAAATCTTTGAGAATTTTTGCTATGACTCAGAAACCTTGGAAATCTTAAGCAAATTGGCACTCTAATAAATGCAGTCACACACTGTCATGTGTTAACATTGACTATTAGCTGTTAGGGCAAGTAAATGTCATTTATTAATCACTTTTTCCCTGCATGACCGCAAAACAGAAGTGAGCAAGGCATACATTCACCATCACCTTGACCAAAAATGAGGAGTATTCCAAACAACTAAACTTCTCTGACTGTGTCCTAGCATACTCAAAACATATTTGTCTAGTCAGGAGCAAGGGGTATAGTAGATACCAGCATTCTTGGGGAATAAATGCTCCAGAACAAAAATCTCAGTTTAATTCACTACAGCATATTAAGTCTTCACTCATGAGCCAGATGTAGTCATGCCTCCAATAATATTCTTACACTGAATGCTGTTATGGGTTTGTCCTGGCTTAAGCAGGGATAGAGTTCATTGTCTTTCTAGTGGTTAATGGCTTTCAGATTTGGTATGTAAGGAATGTGAATAATGCGTATTGTTTTTGTTGCTAGGTGATGTTTATACTATTCAAGGACTTTTTTCAACTTCCCATAGAAGCTGAGAAGGAGCATAGACAGAACATTGGAGTGGCCAATGGAATATTCCATACCATAGACATCATGCTCACTATATAAATGGGAGGTGGCTGCCGTTCCTGCTCAGGATGGTCTGGGCAACCAATTCACCAGGTGGTGAGAATGACTTGTGTTGTATTACTTTATCTTGTATATTCTTTTACCATTATTATAATGATTGATGTTTTCCTTTTTCTGTTACTGTTCTATTAAACTGTCCTTATTTCAGCCCATGATGTTGGGTTGTTTTTTTCCTTTCCCCTCCTTTTCTCCCTCTTCACCCTACCCTTCTGGGGGAGAACTGTGCTGGCAGCTGCATGGTCCTAGCTGCTGGCTGAGGTTAAACCACAACAGAGTTAAACACTATTTTGGATCAGTTCAACATCAGATCTCCATAAATAAATTCAGCAAGTCTCTGAGGATGGAGGAATTCAAAGGCACACCTGGGGTAACCAGATGTAGGGGCAGTAGAAACACTGTAGCTATGCCACAGAAATATAGAGGGTCCAGACAAGACACTGTAGAAGTATTTTCTTTCTTGATGATTTCAACCTCAATGAGGTTGTCATCAAGCACATTCTTAGCCATCCTGAAACAACAAATCTAATCAACCCGAAGCATTCAGCATGACAAGTCACTAAAGCATATGCTTCTCATGGGATTTGCAGGGTACAAAGATACTTCAAAACAAGAAAGATGCACAGTCAGCCTGAGTTTCTTTTTAAAGGCTTGTCATCTTCACAGTTAATATTAACACATCCATTACAGGACTGAAGCAAATTTTTTCTAGAACGTACCGCCTGTAAATGTTATGTGTATCCCAGTGTGGTAGGCATCACATGGCAGAAATAGCATTCAAAGTTCAATTTTTGAAAGAGACTGAAACGTTTACAGAGCATATTAGACTACTCAGTCACCCTCTTGCAATCAATTTAATGCCTCTGAGGCACTCAGCATCACTCAGATCACCACTGATACGATTCTCATGGGGCACGCCAATGTGAAAGGATATTCCAAAATAGGGAAAAAAACATACTACATAGGTGTTTAGAGCAAGACAATTCCTTCCCTAAGGAACATTGTCAAAAAACAGGAAACGGGCTGGTGAAACAGATAAGGCTCATCTTCCCAAAGGGTTATTATCAAACAAGATCCACCACCATGTGCCCACTGCAGAGGGATTTCCAGCCCATACATTGCTGTCTAAGTACCACACATGAGGAATGGGGCACAAATCGAGCCTCAGCAGCAACCTACACAGTGGTATAAACCTGAAACAGTTGGACACCAAAAAAACCCCACCCAAACCTGAACATCCATGTTGCCTTAAACCATGCCTCCCCAGGAACCTAAAGAACTAAAAATAGAAGATGACCACAATACCTGCATTCGGGGTAGTTTCTTTCCAGTTTGTTGTCATCAAACACAATCTATATGAACTAACCTCTCACGGGAGCAGCTCAGGGAAGTTTCCAGCTCCACATCAGTCCTCATGATACATGGCAGTTTCATGTTAGGATAGGATTTGAACCCAGACAAGACTGGCACAGGCATCTTACACTCCCAGTCATATTAGTGATCTCAACTCAACCAGCAAACTCAGATCACAAACACACACTCCTCCAGGATCATACCTTCGGGAATCATGCTAGGTAGGAAGTCCTACTTGCTGGCCAGAACATCAATTTCATGGGCAAGTCTACTCTCACCACTCTCTGTCCACTGCAGGGATGACACAGGAATGACAAGTACCCTGTTCGATGTGTCCTTGACTTACAAGTAGCACAGCAGTGAACCCTGCATCTGACTCATACTTAAGGTCTCTGAAGCCTTGCAGTTCCCTGCTTACATAATGTAAGGCAGCCACACTCACACTATACATCATATTCCTTTCCTTTAATACTTTGACTATATTTGGTGAGGTGCCAAGTACAAGGAGAAGTGACAGCACAATTAGTGACTGGGTAAATGCCCCTTCTAACCCATGAGACAAGAACAGAGCTACGCTTTTCTCCCACGTATGCTAATTTGTATGAAGCAGTGTAGGCATTCCCCAACGAAGTCAAAATCTTACACTGGTCTCTGCTGTTACAACATGCCGGCCAACCTGAAGATGGCTTGAACTACCTCGCTCCTGTGTCGTGGGTGGTCTCTCTCATTCTGCCTAGCTTCTTTGGAGAACCTCGGGTGCTCTGGCAAGGTAGACAGCCAGCTCTGAAGAGCCTGTGCTGCTCTCCCCACATGAGTAGGGCTGTGGAGGAACCAAAGCAATGTGTCAGTGTCCCCATCCTGGGACAGCACCAGCAGTGACAGCGACAAAGCCACCTGCTCTTCATGTCCCCATGCCCCAGGCAGCCTTTGTATTCAAGAAAAAATCTTGAATGCAGGTGCTGCGGTCTCTATTTTTGCTTGTGTTAGTCCTTGGGGAAGCATGTTGTTAGGTAACCTGTAGTACTTCAAACAGTGTCACCATGCAAGTTACATTTATCCTGTCATGACAGAACAGCTTCGGTTTTTCACTCCAGAGGAAAAAACTTAGAGCAGTAATAGCCAGCCTGGACACAGTGTAGGATGCATTTACAATGTCATACTCCATGGCGATGCATTTGGCAGTGAGGAATGAAAAATCTCTTAAAAACTGCCTCTGTTAAACCATGCAAATATTGTTGCTGAGAATGTGTTTGAATTCAGTCTGTGCTAAGGCGGCTGCCAGGCAGTGTGTGTTTTGAACTCATATATCCCAAGTTCATTTGAACTACCTCATCTGCTAATAGCAAGTCCCAGCAGATGGCATTATGTTACAAGGAAACACGACCCTGGTGCCAGTTGCCTTCCCCTCAGCTCTGCGAGTGCTGAGGGGAGTCTCAAACTTCTTCTATGCTTGGGCATAACCTTACCTTCTTCTCACTCTGGTGTTTTTTCCCCAGCCTAGTGTAATTACATTTCAGCTAGGTGGAAGTATGGAGGAACATAGAAAGAGATAGCAAAGCTTTATGCAACTTTCATCTTCATACTTTTAACTCTGTTTCAAAATTCCTTACCTCCCTGTAGTCCCTGAGGCCAGAATAATATTGATCTCAACCAGCACTGTATACAACGGGCTGATAATAACTGTTGTCTCTCCTGGTGTGTTGTAGTCTCTCTTTTCTAGGAGCCAGACACTAAGGCAAGAGTAAATTCAGTGCTGAAATACCTCTGAATTCAGATCCCAGTGAGACATAAAAGGTTTAAGGACAGATATGTCAATGCAGTTGTCTATAGCTCAGTGAGAAATAATCCAGAACAGCAGACCCCGACCCTGGAAGTTTCCAGACCTGTTAAATAATGAGAGCTGGGGGTACAGGGGGGTACAGCCCCACAGAACTGTCACAACTGGTGGCACGAGTATTTAGTCCATCCTCAGCTGTCCTTCCCTCCCTTTTCCCAATTTCCTGCTGTTCCAGCTCTTTGTCTTCAGGACTTCTGCATGGCTGGCTTTGTTCCTGAGGTTAGAAACCATACCATGCAGATGGAGCAAAGCGCTGCTGTGTCCCAGGCTACAGAGGAGATTACAACAGCAGTCCTTAGCTCAGCCCATGCTCTTGAACAGTACTGAGTCATGCCGTACTGCTGTGCCCAAGCACAAGAAGCTGAATTTATGACTATGAAAAGCTGGTGATAACTCCTGTGACCCAGTAGTTCAGGGCCATACACAGACCCAAGGGACTGCCAGTGTGAGGTAGAATTCCCTCGTCTTTATTACAGAGTTGCTGACCATTAAGCATCTAGCTCCCTAGTGACTGTAGCCAGGTAAAATCAATGAGGAGCAGGCATCAGCAAAAGAACTGGAATAAACAGAACCACTTAAAAAGGAAGATATTTTAGTGTAATCAATCCGTTCAGCTGTGGGAGGTGTACAGAAACAATGAGATGAAGTTAATTCTGGTTCACTAGATAGAGCTTCTTCAGCCTCTGCTTTGCTTGGTACCCTGCCAGGCTGTATGCACAGCTGTATTAATGCATTTATGTGTTTAAGAGCCCTTATTCAATATGTCTCTAACTTTTCTTTGTTTAAGTGCCGGAATGGTGCCTTTTCTGTGCATGAGAGTCTGGCTTCTGGTAATTGCTCTTCTGACATGAACAGGAGTTCCTTTATCATTCTATTGCTCTCAAAAGAGCTGGCATTTCAATACCTTTTTTTTTTTTTTTGCAGCTTTTATTACCCAGGCACAATCTAATCTGCATTTAGTACATTTTTTGTGTGTGTAAAGAAGCATTGCTACTGTACCATAAGAAATCTGGGGAACCTCCGCTCGTTATGGAGTATACGCCTGACGGCGATGCTAGGAACATGGACCAAGCAGAAGCCAGCCAGACATTTTAAGAGAGAAATCCATTTTATGCTAGGTACTGCGGGCAGACCACTGAGTATCTTCTGCCACCTGCTGGCAAACGCCGCAAATTACAGCTTCTCAAGAAGAGGAACAGTGTCAGCTCTCAGCTGGAATAGGGAGGGAGCTCAGGTGTTCAGGGTGATGGAAAAATCCTGGCAGCAGAGGCAGGGAAGGATGTGCTGGCTCGCCGAGCTGTACGGGGCAGCTCACATCCAGCAGAGCTCGTGCGCTCTGGTGTCTGTGCTGTGCTCCACAGGACGCTGGCAGTGTTCCGCTGCTCATATGAAACACTACAAAATTTCTTTTATTATTATTTTTCTGAGGGCTGTGCAGACTTTGGCTGATTCCTTGCAGGCCCATGATCAACTCCGTGTGGTGTTCTTTGTTCCAATGCTGCAAGGGGTTCAGGGCTTACTCTCTTGGGCTCTTGCTTGCCTTTTCCCATCTTTCAAGTTTCCCCTTTGAGGTTGTGCACCACTCCCAGCCAGGATTTATCACAAGCTGAAAGAGGCCATCTTTTTTCAAAATCTGTGCAAATATCATATATATATACATGTCAGAGATCAGCATCCGAAACATATAATAAACATGAGTGTATTATTAGCAAGTGCTTGATGTCTTGGTCCAGAACCCACTGAAACTGGAATTTTTCCCTAGGAATTTAAAGAAAACAGTTGTGCAGAAAAAAAAAATTCATCAAGATTAAGTCAAACATCTACTCAGTGTTTGTAACATGCTCTACCACTGAACTAATTCCTAACTGATTAGGAAGTTCCTAACTCAATATGAAAAAGGTAGATATAGGATTGCTATTAAAACCTTCTCCCCTCTTTCTAAGCTGAAAGAAAGTAAGGAACACAGACTTGTTGTTTGCAGCCCTCTTACCAAAAGGACAGTCATAGGAACTTATCAGAGAACACTGACGTTTTTTTGCCTCTTCTTCTTAAAGTAATTTTTTGGCAAAGACATAAGGTCATGAGTGATATAGGTCATGAGGGTATAGGTATGAAGTGCCGTGGGTAAGGAAACAGGATCAATGAGTGTGCTGGTTTGGGCTGGGCTAGAGTTAATTTTCTTCGTAGTAGCTAGTAGGAAGCTGTTTCTAATTTGTGCTGAAAATAGTGTTGATAACACAGGGATGTTTTAGTTATTGCTGAGCAGTGCTTATACAAATCAAGGCCTTTTCTGCTTCTCACACTACCTCACCAGTGAGTAAGCTGAGGGTGCACAAGACTTTAGGAGGGGAGACAGCTGGGACAACTGACCCCAACTGACCAAAGGGATAGCCCATACCATGGGACATCATGCTCAGCATTTAAAGCTGGGGGAAGAAGGAGGAAATGGGGGGATGTCCAGAGAGATGGTGTTTGTCTTCCCCAGTAACCTGCTTTCCTGGAGACGGCTGAACACCTGCCTGCCCGTGGGATGTAGTGAGTGAACTCCTTGTTTTGCTTTTCTTCTGTGCCCGGCTTTTGCTCTGCCTATTAAACTGTCTTTACCTCAGCCCACGAGTTGTCACAGTTTTACCTTCCCTGTTCTCTTCTCCATCCCATCATCAGGGAGTCACCGAGTGGCTGTGTGGTGCTCAGTTGCTGGCTGGGGTTAAACCGTGGGATGTAGTGAGTGAACTCCTTGTTTTGCTTTTCTTCTGTGCCCGGCTTTTGCTCTGCCTATTAAACTGTCTTTACCTCAGCCCACGAGTTGTCACAGTTTTACCTTCCCTGTTCTCTTCTCCATCCCATCATCAGGGAGTCACCGAGTGGCTGTGTGGTGCTCAGTTGCTGGCTGGGGTTAAACCGCAACAGTGAGCTGGGATTGCACCAAGTAGCAGTATCCAAGGGTTATAGCAAAATGGTTTTCAAAAATCCTCAGACAACCTCCTGCTGTGTCTCCCTTTCTGATTTATGACTGACTGCACTGATCTTTGGGTAGCACCAAAAGACAAAACTTCAGCTTTGCAGGATGTAAGAAAAGGCAATGCCAGAGGTACTGGGTTTCTACTTAAACTAAAGAGTTATGCACCAGCTGAGAGATAGCAGAAGTTCTGGTACAGTGAAGGGCTTTTTTTTTAAGAAGGAATTATGTACAGATAATTTTGCCCCACATTACATTCCTCCCTCCTATAGACACATACTCGAATACATAGTCTGCGCACCAACTGCTCTTTGGTCCCCAGTTAGGTGTCAGTATCTAGGGTTAACATCTGTGCATCCTTTTCTCCCCACCCTTTGTCAGGCTGCACCACAGCTCCCATCTTCCCTAAATTACTTCTTAGCCTTTGAAAGCCATAGGTGGGCACATCACAACCAGCCAGATTGTTTCTCCTCCTTTACTTTCGCTATCTCTCAGCTCACACAAAAAAGCTGGTGGCAAAGAGGAGATGAGAAGGAAGAGCAAAATTGTCAGCAATTCACTTTGTCATTTACCTTGTTCTTCAGCCCATGCCTTCTTTTCCGTCTTCTGTTTCTCACCCCGTCTGCTGATAGGCTCGTAAGTGGCTAATGTTGAATGTCCTGACACACCCGGAGACAGTGCTGAGGATCAGGGTCATTCCTGGGGTTATCCACAATAAAGCATTTATCTGTGCTAGTGCCACATACGTTGCTTTATGTTCCTTGCTCCTGCCTGTATCGCAGCAGGATATTAAAACTCTGTAGGTCAGCAGAAACAAGGAAAAGAGTCCTTTTTCTCTCTCTGAAGTTTCTGCTTCATAAGCTCTCTGGGACAAGGACTGTCTTTTTTATTACCTGACTGGAACGACGTGGCCTTGATTTCTCAGGCATCCTTAGACACTGTGAAAGAGCAAAGACTGAACATCGACAACCTTGCAGCTACGGGCAGGCAGAGGCAGCAGGCGTTCACCTCACATGGTAGGTACGGAGGGATGGCTGGCTGCAGGCCTCAGCGCTTGCCTCTGCGCACAGCGGGGCAAGTTTGGTTTTGCTCTGTTTCCTGAACACGGCCTGGCGGCGGGGGGAGAAGAGAACTGAGGAAAGTTCAGGAAGGAGATGTGGGCCGGGCAGCGTCTCCCCGCCACACGGTGTGAGGGCCTGGCTGCAGGCTGAGGGCCTGCCAAGGGGGCGGCGAGGTGCTCCGGGCCTGCCGGGAGAGGCAGCCTGGCTGTGCAGCAGGGCGGGGTGGCGTATGGCCCCTGGGGGGGCAGGGGACCCCTCGTCCCACAGGCAGGGCAGGGACCCGGAGTGCGAGTCCGGTGAGCCCCAGGGGAAGCTGCCAGCCCCGGGCAGTGGGGACCCCTCTGCTGCGGCCCTGCAGACGCCGAATGGAGCTGGATCCTGGGACACGGGTGTTTGCACCATGGTACAAGTGGCATGAAAGGCCCTGCCCCAGAGTAAGGAAAGATGGTGGGCACAGAAGGAAGGCTGGCTGGGTTGGTGGGGCAGGTAGAGCCGTGCAGGGCACAGTCCGAGTGCTGGCGGGCAGCGGCGGCTGGGGCCAGGAGAACCTGGTGCTGGAGTGGCCGTTGAAACTCCTTCTTGCGCAGCAGCAGTTGGTGTCCGGTACCGGCGCTGGTGGCCCTCCGGGTCTCTAAGGTTCTTCACAGTTGGCAGCGGTTGGAGCAGTCGGCAGTTATTCATCTAGCATGGCACCTGCGCTCGGACTGTAATGGTAACTAAACCGCACGCCCTCCTACCATTGCCAGCCCAGCCCAGCACACACCAGCCTTACTGGGATGGCCAGAGTTTGTTCCCAAAACTGTGGGACTGAGGAACTTTTGTAGCTATATGTGACCCAGCCGGGCACTGCTGTGGGGTAGAAGCTGCCATGGATGTGGGTGGTGTGGCACAGTAGGGCGCGGTGCTAGGAGAAAATCCAGTGAGAAGTCATTGCTGGCATAGGAAGGCCTTGCACCTCTGACTGTTGGAGTCTAGGGGTTATTCAAGAAAGTACCGCCATGTGCGTGTCCTCTTCTTGAATTATAGCTGGACCTCCACTTTTGGCCACAGTCAGAGACAGGGACTGGGCTACAAGGACCTTTAGCACATAGAATGTGCAATAGAATGGTGCATTTCATGAGGTGACTATTCAGCTCTTGTAAACATTCACAAGGATTACTGAAAAAACTGCTGCATGCAGACATGCCTGGATCAGAGTCTAGGACTACCAGGCTTAATTCATGTGCAATACGTGCTGCATATGTGTACACACATGTCCTGGAGTGCTGCTGAATTGCCCTGGGAAGATGGTGGCTGGGATTGTGCTGCCACTAACAAATATTTCACTAGACCTGCCACTGGCTCCTTCATGGAGCAGGTTATAGGCCAGAACAATTGTTCGGGCGAGTCATACCAAGCTCACAGGCCACAAGTTTAGCACCAGCAGGACAGTGAAAATTTGTCAGAGATCTAGGTTTCATTCCCTGCTCTTCCAGTTGCAATACATAAATGTGTCTTGACACCTCTGTGATGAACACAGCAAAAAATATATCCTCTGCACTATTCAGTGGTAGTGGCACAAAGTGCGCTCGTCTGTGAAACAAGAAACTAAACCACTTTAAGTGCTGATACTCAAAAAGCTTTTGGGCACCTGCAAGAAGAATGGGGCAGCTCGCATCTCTCTGAGCCACCTTGGCAGTCTGTGAACTCAGAAAACTTGCCTATAGCAGTGACATCTTAGTTCAGATCTATAAAGCAAATGTTGTTTCTTTTTTTTTTTTGCTTTCAGTGGGATTTTTTTGGCAATGACAACTGTTTGGAAAGTCTTTAAATGGCACATAGGATTCTAGAGAGCAAAATTTGAGCCTAGAGCAATGAGGCCTATCACTACATCAATCGATTCAGAACCTTCACAGTAGAGAGTCATGGCTTCTGAGAATCAAGGAGTCTTTCTCTTCTGCAGCCATATTTATCTGTTTTTCAACTAGTTTCACAGTTAACTAGGATTTCTCTGCCTCAAAACCACAAACCTTTCTTCTTCCCTTTTTTATTTCAGTTAAATTGCTTTGTCTCTGTGTTTCTGAGGCTTTCTGGTTTTTAAGATCTGTGTCAACTATTCGTGTCCTTGGGATTCTTTTTTTTACTTTTGTTTAGGGATATTGTGGAAACTCTCCCATTGCTAGAAAGGTATTAGTAAATTCCTTATTACTCAGCAATCACTCTGGAGGAACTATTCCTTTGGTTGCACAGCAGAACATGAATATTTAGTGGACCAGTACTCAGGGCTAATGAAAAGAGTGCAAATGCTAATGCAGAGGCCAATAAGAGACTTTTTTGGGCAGGAGACCTGTCTTAGCTTTATCACATCGCAATGCTGCATGTAGATAGAATGCCTAAAATCAGAAGTGAAAAACCAAAAAAACCACTCATTAGAGAACGCAAAGGAAAAATTGGATTTACATTCTGCTTTTACAGAAAGTCTCACTTATCCTATACGTGCAATCAATTATTCAAATAATTTGTTGACAATTGATATAATTATTTCTAATCATTCTTGATTAGACTCCTGGAATTATGTGATTACATCTAGATGTATGCACCATAAATGCAGGAGGTACAGCCTAGATGAGGAGGAAATCTCATTTTATGTTTCAATTTATCCATTTTTACTAGTTAAAAGGACTCAGGAAGGTTAATTTACATGATCCTAAAGAGAGGCTCACTGAACTTATCTTTATTATATTTCTTTGTGTAACTTAAATAGCAGAACCTTTTCGGTTATGGAGGTGAGAATTCACTGTGTTTTTTGATATTCAGGAGGACTAAGAAACACCTTAGCGTTGTGTGAGTGACATGCAAGTAAAGTGTTTATGTTTACATTCTACAAAATCAAGTCTGTAGTGCTAAGATAAGTAGGTTATTCCTAGGAGAATATAACAATTGGAATAGGATCAGTTAATTCAAAATTAAATTGTTTTTTAATCCATTTAAGAATCTTTGCCTTTCTCATGATACAAATTTAAATTTCATGTTTCCTTCTACTGTAAATTCAACTATATACTTACAGTTGTTTAGCATTTCAGAATTGCACCTTTGCTTAGAAGGTCTTGATATGTGTCAGATAAGCATCTGACCTTGATTTTTTAAATCTTTATTTTTATCTTTAAATCTTTATTAAGACTTTATTAAAAGCTGTGACATCATGGGTCTGATTCTGCTACAGCTGAGAGTAGTGTAAGCTAGGAGTGACTGCTGAATTCAAATAATTCTGCAAGCAAAGTACAAAACTGATTCTCAAGGTCTTTGATCAAGGCCATTTTTATTAGAAATGTGTATTGATTTTAATGGCATTGTATCTAAGATTGCATCTTCTTACCTGAGGGAATACTACATTGAAACAAAATAGATCCTGTCCACCAGTAGTTTGCACAATTGAGCAAATGCCTACTGAAGTGAGCAGAAAGTCATTGCCAATTTAATTTGAAATTGGAAGTATTTCACAACAAATTATTACTGCAGAAAAATCCTACTGGATAGATGAACTTGAGTTAATACTTAAATCACAAATATATTTCTATTTTTTAATTTATTTATTTTGAGTTAACTAGAAAAAATCACTTTCTGTGCATTTACAAGTAGATAATCACATTTTAATTAATTTCTATTTTTATTTTAAGTATCAGGTTGAATAAATGAAGCCCTTCAGAAAAGAGATAGATGAGACATGCTGAAACTCTTTTTCATTCTCTTTCCTCTGGAAGTCTTTCCAATGTATACAACTGCACGATCACAGTAGCTCATCTGTCTAAACAGAATACATTAAGTCAAACCATAATGCTTTTCTGAAGACAGAAGCCAGTACTACACCTGCTCTGATGCTACAGTGTCAGCAATTGAAAGGTGAAGAAGATTTTTCTACTAGAAGTTTTGACACACTAGAAAGTGTTGGCATGACCTCTGCTGAGACAGGAAATTTCTCAACAGCTTTCAGTGCTCAGAGTAATGAAACCTCAGTTGAAAAGCACTCTCTTCCAGGATGCCTCTCACTAACTCATGCTGACCAAGAAGACACAGCATCAGTTTCAAGAATCTCTGAACTTCTTAAGGTTACTGAAGAACCTCAAGCACAAATTTTAAAACATGATCTAGAGATACCACCTGAAGCCAAAATCACATCCATACCACTTTCATCTTTCCCACCTAAAATGCAGCAAGTAATGTCATCCAGAGCTAAAAATGTCTCTGAAATAAGGCAAGCTACAGAAATACCAACTGTAACTTACATATGGCCAGTAATAAAGGTGGAACAGGTTTCCAGCCCCTTTTGGGACAATTTTCGAAAGTCTTCAATACCAACCAGCCCAAACTTAAAAAGACACTGTTCCAGTCCTGATGTACTAGTTGAAGATGTGAAGTGTTCCCAGATAACACCAGTGAAAAAGCTTGAACAAGAAGAACCAGACAGAAAGTCAGAAAGATCATATCCTCTTATTTTAAAGTCATCTAACAGTGTTGTTTCGGGAATTTTAAAATCACTGGTCAATATCAAGAATAAGGATTATAAGAATATGGTACCACTTTCATCTACCAGTCCTATTGGAAAGCAACTGGAAATTCCTCTCTTTAAGGGAAATGCTGTAGTGATATATGATGGGCAAGTCTACATTCTGTATGTAATGACGCATGAAGATCTGACATCAGAAATGAAAATACATGGCTGTGTTGCATTGCTTAGGCAGACCACAGTTTGGCTCATTCCATGTAGTGCTATCCATGATAGCACGATCAAAGTTCCACATCCACTGCAGTCTAGAGCTCATGCTGTAAAACAGAACATAAACCCTCTTACAACCCTTGCTCCCGCCGCACCGCAAGATAAAACTTCAAATGCAACACGTTTATCTTCACACGGGATGATTACCATCTCTCAGCCCAAGCAGGGGTCCTATTCTACTGGGCAAAGACAACAGGTAGTAATCTATGATGATCTATGTATATCTATATTCCTAGATGAATGGATCTATGAATGTCTATGTATGGACAGTAAATTACTTTCCCCTTAGATATGGCTGAATGCAAGGTGCTTTATTCAGCATATTTATAACAGGACAAGTGCTGTGCAAGATGAGTGGCAGACACAACTCCAGTGGGGACAATCACTGCAGAGTAAATCAAAGTAAGGCTTGCAGGTCTTTAAGACTTTACCAATTAAAAAGAAAATAAATAATTAATAGTTAAATTAAATAATGATCGATCAGAAAAAGTCATCACAGGGTCATAGAATGGTTTAGGTTGGAAGGGACCTTAAAGATCATCTAGTTCCGAACCCCCC